>NW_025534089.1:133013-281537 GCF_020615455.1 Coregonus clupeaformis | reverse complement strand
TAATCTGAGGGAAGTATGTGTTTCTTATATTGTCATACATTTGGCAGGAGGTTAGAGCGTCCATAAATGACTAAAATGTAAATGCAAATGTTAGGCGCAGCCTGCTTCTACCTCATTTTGTGGTGTTACATAGCCTGCCTTCTCTTGAGAGTTTGTGTACGGCTGCGGCCTTTCTCAATAGCAAGGCTATGCCTACTGAGTCTGTACATAGTCAAAGCTTTCCTGAAGTTTGCTGGGCCACAGTGGTCAGGTATTCTGCCACTGTGTATAGGGCCAAATATCATTCTAGTTTGCTCAGTTTTTGTAAATTCTTTTCCAATGTGGCTTAAGTAATTACTTTTGTTCTCTTACAATTTTGGTTGGGTCTAATTGTGTTGCTGTCCTGGGGGCTCTGTGGGGTCTTTGTTTGTGTTTGTGAACAGAGCCCCAGGACCAGCTTGTTTAGGGACTCTTCTCCAGGTTTATTCTGTAGGTGATGGCTTTGTTATGGAAGGTTTGGGAATCACTTCCTTTAGGTGGTTGTAGAATTTAACGCTCTTTTCTTCCTGATTTTTGATAGTTAAAGTGGCAACGGGCCTAATTTACTCTGTATGCATTATTTGGGTAATTATAAAGGGTAATGTCTATAACTGATTCAAGCATTTTTAGCTAAGATCCTAACTGGTATGTCGAAATGTATATTCTTTGATGGCATAAAATGCCCTTTGTGCCTTGTCTCTGGGGATCGCTCACAGTTTTGTGGAAGTTACCTGTGGCGCTGATGTTTAGTCCAAGGTATGTATAGCTTTTTGTGCTCTAGGCAATGGTGTCTAGGATGGAATTTGTACTTCTGTGGTCTTGGCAACTGACCTTTTTGGAATAATTAATATTTTGTTTCATTGAGATTTACTGTCAGGCCTAGGTCTGACAGGAATCTGTGCAGAGATTTAGGTGCTGCTGCTGTTGGCCCTTCTTGTTTGGGGGACAGAAGCACCAGATCATCAAGGCAAACAGTAGACATTTGTCTTCAGATTCTAGTAGTGTCAATAACTTCCCTCCTAAGCTGCCACTTCTCCTTGTTCGGCAGGCTTCACGCTCACGTCCACCGCCTTCTAGCCACTGCTCCTCATCTCATCATTCCATTTGTTTTGTCTTGTTTATTATAATACACCTGGTTCATATCTCATCAGTACCTGTATAAGTGTTCTCTGCCTCTTTGTCTTGTGTGTGATTGTTTATTGTGGAGGATAGCTAAGCTCGGTGGAGCTCCGTGTATTTTTGTATCACGGGATATTTCCCAGTGTGCCTTGTATTTTCCAGTGCGCCTGTTTTGCTCACTCAAAGTGTTTGACGTACTGAAAAAGGGTACAATACGTTATAGTTATCTCAATCCTTCATTCCATCTGTGATCAAGTCAATGCACAAGTGCACTTCTTCACAAAAATTAGATCTCCGGAATACGCATAACCGGTGTATGTCCGAGAGGGGGACGGCGGAAGATAACATTCAGCACAACCACGGGCATTACGAATACCTGGGTGATGCCGTATGGTTTGATTAATGCTCCATCAGTTCCCAGTCCTTTGTGAACGTGTTTCGACATGCTTGGTCGCGTGTAGTGGTCCTTATCGATGACATTCTGGTAATTCCGGCTACACGCTTTGAGCATGTGTCCTCAGTTCCTCAAGTGTTGGCTCGACTGTTGAACATGACTTTATGCCAAGGCAGAAAAGTATCTGTTTTTTCCACAGTCCGTCTCCTTCTCGGATACTACATTACCACCTCAGGTGGGAGATGGAGGGAGATTGCATTTCAGCCGTGCGTAATTGGTCGTACCTGCAACTAATGGTTAAGGAGGTATAGCGCTTTATTGGCTTTGCCAATTACTATCGGAGGTTTATCCGGGGCTTTGTCAAGGTCGCAGCCCTATCACATCTCTGTTGAAGGGTGGGCCGCCCTAGCCCGCTGGTCTGCTGAGGCTGACAGGGCCTTCAGTAACCTGAGGGTTCTGTTAACCTCTTCCCCGGTACTGGCTCATCTCAATTCATCACTACTGTTCGCAGTGGATGGGGATGCATCTGATGGTGGGGATAGGCGCCTGTCCTATCTCAACGCCGGGCATGCCACCCATTCCCCGTGCCTCTTCTCCAAGAAGCCCAGGCCCGGGCGCGCAGAACTACGACGTTGGTGATCGGGAGCTGTTGGCTGCTGTCCGGTTCTGACCGCAGGGAGGCACTGGATCGAGGGGGCGGTAACACACTTTCTCATCTGGACGGACTAACATAACCTGGAATACATCCGTGGCAGCTGCAGGAGGCTGAACCCTCGCCAGGCCAGGTGGGCCCCATTCTTCACCTGCCCTCCATACTATCATACATCCTGGGCAATGCAGAACGGTGGAAGGCAGACGTGACTGTCACGGCTGTACGACACAGAGGAGAGAACAATAGATAAAATACCCCATACCCCAGCCTCCCTGCATTGTGGCGCCGGGGTAGTATGGGGCGATGGACGCGGACATAGAGCAGGTGTTACTCACAGAGCCATTTCCACCTCAGTGTCCAGCTGGGCTGCAGCACAGCTGCCTCTTGTCCGTGACCGTCTGATCTATTGGGCACACACACGCCCCCTTCCTCTGGTCACCCAGGTATCGGCCGTACAGTGCGCTGCCTGACCGGGAAAGTACTGGTGGCCTACTCTAAGTGACGTGAAGGTGTATGTCTCCTCCTGCTTGGTGTGGGCGCCAGAGTAAGGCACTTAGGCACCTCCCAGCGGGTAAGTTACAGCCCTTACCAGTTCCACAACGCCATGGTCCCACCCTGTATTGATTCTTCACTAATCTTCTCTCTAGGGTAACACTCACCATCCTGGCTCTAGACCGTCATGCCTGCCGCCTCCTTCTTCTGCCTGGCCCTACGGCCTCAGAGACTGGTGGAGGCCCTGTTTACTTCATCTTCCGCATAACGGGGTGCTAGAGGATATAGTGTCTGAATGAGCCCCAGTTTACATCCAGGGTCTGGAAGGCGCTCAGGAACGCTTGGGGGTCTCTGGCCTGACTCTGGGTTTCACCGAGTAATGGGCAGGTGAAACGGGGAATCAGGATGGGAGAGACTCGCGGTCCTACTCAGGACCGCTGGGGAGTGGCTGTGTGTTCTTGCACATGGGCAGACAGGCCGGGGAACTCTCCGCTTCTACTCCATTAACTTCCATCACCCTTTCAATGTGTTTTAGGTTATCAGCTGGTTCTGCACTGCAGCATCAGAGCTAGACCGGTTCCTGCGGTGGATGACTGGTTTCGGCGCATGGAGGAGACGTGGGTCGCCAGGAAGGGCCAACGCTGATCGCCACTGCAGTGAGGCCCGGTCTTGGTACCGGTGATCGGGCTTTGGCTCTCGACCCGAATCTGCCCCCTCCTCCTGCCCCCTGCCGGAAGCTGAGCCTGCTCAGGGGCCTTTCAAAGTCCTGAAGGAGGATAAACGAGGTTACATATAGTTAATTACTCCCCTCCAGATTACTGCATTAACCCTGTTCCATGTGTCTCTCCTCAGGCTGGGTGGCTGGAGGTTCTCGAGGGGCCCCGCGACTCCATCCGTTCCATCCTGGAATCGAGGCATCGGGTGGGGGGCCTTCAGTACCTCAGAATGGGGAGGAGTACGTCCGGAGGAGCGGTGCTGAGTTCCGTGAGGGATATCCCCTTGATCCTCTCCTATTGCGGGATTCACTGCCGCCATCCAGCCTCGCCCCTGCTCCGCATCCTCCTAGCTGTCCTCGAGGCCGGTGTCAGCGCACTGCTGGAGCTGCGCAGCCATGGGGTTACTGTCACGACTTCCTCCGAAGCTGCCACCTCTCCTTGTTCGGGCAGGTTTCGCGCTCGCCGTCACTGCTGGCCTTCTAGCCACTGCCGCTCCTCATCTCATCATTCCATTTGTTTTGTCTTGTTTATTACACACACCTGGTTCGTATCCTCATCAGTACCTGTATAAGTGTTCCTCTGCCCCCTTGTCTTAGTGTGTGATTGTTTATTGTGGAGGAGTAGCTAAGCTCGTGGAGCCTGCAGGTTTTGTATCGCCGGGATATTTCCTTGTGTGTCTTGTATCTTCCAGTGCGCCCTGTTTTGCTCATGACTCAGAGTGTTTGACATACCCTGCGTAACTCTGCATTTATGAATAAAGCCTGTTATTCTGTGATTTACCTCTTGCGCTGACTTCATATTCACCATCCCAAGTAGGGTGAGGCTGGGTGCTGGTGACTGTTTTAGGTGCTCTCGCCAATTTGTTGATATATCGAGCAAGAGGTGGCCGGCTGCATCCCTGTCTCACCTCACGGCCCTGTGAAGAAAATGTGTGTTTTTTGCTAATTTTAACTGCACACTTGTTGCTTCAGGATATAGATTTTATAATGTCGTATGCTTTTCCCCAAACACTCACTTTCCCATCAATTTGTATAGCAGAACCTCATGCCAATTGAGTCAAAAGTTTTTTGAAATCAACAAGGCAAGGAGAAGACTTTGCCTTTGTTTGGGTTTGTTTCCTTGTCAATTAGGGTGTGCAGGGGGTGAATACGTAGGCTGTCGTATGGTAATTTGGTTAAAAGCTAATTTGATATTCGTCAGCACATTGGTTTTCACTGAGGAAATGTACGAGTCTGCTGTTAATGATAATACAGAGGATTTTCCCAAGGTTGTTGTTGATGCATATCTCATGCAAGTTATTGGGGTCAAATTGGTTCCCACCTTGGGGAAGGTGCCAGACCTAAGGATGATGTTAAAGAGTTTCAGTATATCCAATTGGAATTGGTGGTCTGTATATTTGATCATTTCATTTAGGTACCATCAACCTCAGGCATTTTGGGGTTGGAGGTTTGTATTTTGTCCTGGTGTCTATTAAATGTAATTGGAGAATCAAGTGTTCTCGAAGTCTTAATAGTTGATTCTAAGATTGGTATTTGTTCATGTATAGGATTTTGCTGTTTGTTCTTTTGTTATAGGGTCATAAAGATTGAGAAGTGGTTTATCCATACATGTCCATTTTTGATAGATAAATTCATTCGTGTTGTTGTTTGTTTAGTGTTTCTTCAATTTTCCCAGAAGCAATAGAGTCTGTTGACTTTTAATTACAGTGAGCTGATTTGACGTGCTGTTCCTTCTTCCCTTTTTCCGTAGTGTATTTTTTGTATTGTTTTTTAGTGATTTACCATAGTGAAGCGAAGGCTCAGGTTTTCTGGGTCTTTGCGTTTTGCTGGATAAGTTTCTCCATTTCTTTCTTAGGGTTTCTTGCATTCTTCATCAAACCATTTGTCATTGTTATTAATTTTCTTATTTTCTATTTCTGAAAATTTTAGATTTGATAGGGAAGCAGAGAGGCTTCAAATATACTGTTTACTTTTTCTACTGCTAAGTTTACATCTCTCACTATTACATAAAACGTTTTGTCTCATGATTGAGTATTGCTCTGTTCAATTGGACTGTGATTTTGCCGTATCTGATAGGGGTGCTGTGGGCTGACTGTGAACGCTCTGAGAGACTCTGCGGTTGAGGTCATGATAAAGTAGTTCATACACTACTGCCAACAGTTATGTTTATATACAGTGTTCTAGTCAATGCAAATATTTAAAGTACAAATGGGAAAATAAATAAACAGAAATATGGGTTGTATTTACAATGTTGTTTGTTCTTCAATGGTTGCCCTTTTCTTGTGGCAACAGGTCACAATTCTTGCTGCTGTGATGGCAGATATGGTTTTTCACCAGTAGATAAGGGAGTTTATCAAAATTCTAAGAATTCTCTTGTGGATCTCTGTAATCTGAGGGAAATATGTGTCTCTAATATGGTCATACATTTGGCAGGAGGTTAGAAAGTGCAGCTCAGTTTCCACCTCTCTCTCTCTCTCTCTCTCGTCTCTCTCTCTCTCTCTCTCTCTCTCTCTCTCTCTCTCTCTCTCTCTCTCTCTCTCTCTCTCTCTCTCTCTCTCTCTCTCTCTCTCTCTCTCTCTCTCTCTCTCTCTCTCTCTCTCTCTCTCTCTCTCTCTCTCTCTCTCTCTCTCTCTCTCTCTGTATGTGTGTCTACTGCATACCACACTGTGGTCTGTTATTAGTGAGGTGTCCCAGGGGTGACCTGATCCTGTAGTGAATGGTTTATCAATCCTAAGGGGAATTATTTAGCCAGGGCCTTTATCCTAAACTGACCTATATTCTAACATTGAATTACTTGTTGCTTATTATTTTGCTTTTATTTTAATGTTGTAAATAATCGGAACAATCAGCCCAGACAGTCTACAATCAATTCAGGACAGATTCATCACATGGAATGTGTATTCTATGCTGACTCTATTTACTGACTAGACCAGACTGAATCACTGCATATTTTGGTAAAATGAATCATGCAGGATGGACCCATTGTCAATTATTGTATCATACATAATAGCAATTTTTCTTGATGATTATTAGAGGGATAACAGTGAATACTAAAATGTCTTATGACAATGGGTTACAAATAGTCACTTAGATCAGGTGAAAATGAAACGTGACAGAGTGAAGAGATGTTAAAACTAATTTCAGAACCCCAAAAGGCACAATTAGCGGGATATGTGTACATCTCTCTAACACAATGACCTTTCCTTGAGGTATAGGCACAAAGCACAGTTGATGCTGCACAAAAGCAGAATCTTTATAACTTGACTGCAACTAACTGTCCACTGGTGCATTCAGCAGATGGATACACAATTACAGTGTGTTGAACAGTGTGTGTGTGTGTGTGTGTGTGTGTGTGTGTGTGTGTGTAGTAGGGTTAGGAGGGGAAAGGTCACATCCTTTATGGTGTGTGTTTGTGTGTGTAGGTGTGTGTGTGTGTGTGTGTGTGTGTGTGTGTGTGTGTGTGTGCCAGGATATGGTAAATGAGGAACTGATGGTTCTGTTCTTTCCTCTGTGATTTTAGCCTGCTTTGCATGTGTTTGTTGTCTAGGGTTGTTCAGCTCAGGTTTCAGGCAGAGCTAACTCTGCTTTGCATTTTCATTCTGGGCTTAAAATACATTAATAAATTATTCATTTTGCATGCAATTTGCATTCATGTCTGTTCTCATAAGGGCACGCCAACGTCACACATCGCTACAATATTTCTGGCAAGTGTTACAGGTTATTTTTGGAGGCTTGGTTGTAGAATATGTTTTAATGACATTTCAATTTTTCATATGTGTTATAAATGTACACTTCTAGTCTCACTCTCCCTACAACAATAAAATATTAAAGACAAGACTAATCAGGAAACAGAAATGTACCATTAGGAATACTCCTTAGCATTTTAGCTACTGTTGAGAAAATTATTGATACATAGATCTTGACTGTTATGGTAATTGACAGAAACTGGTTAACCCATGAGAAATTATTATGTGTTTAATCAATCTACTCTCAAACTGGCGGGAAGCCCCCAAGGCACAGGTGTCACTACAAACCTTCTTCTCTACTATCCATCCCCACAATATGTTGTGGGACTACTAGCTTCACAAGCAGCATACCATTCTCCGAACTCTCACTGCAGAGCAAACAAAGTACCCGCCTATAATTAAATAAGTAAATCAGCTGGAGTGAAATAGATGATAACATCCACTGACTCTCTGTTTCTTACAGTATATATTCCATTGGGGCTGTAGCTCCTGCCTGGGAAATCTTGTTAACCTACAGGGCCATTCCACACTGCTGCATCATCCTCTGGCAAAATGTCTGCCTGTCTGCCTGTCTGTCGGCCCTTCTGTTCGTGTGTTTTTGTGTGATGAGTTATTGTAGGAAAGGTGTTTGGTAGAGGAGTTGTCAGGACATGCAGAGTCAACGAGTGTGTGCCTTAGGGCCTGCTCCACTCTATGCAGAAGTAATTAAAGAATCCTCCAAATACAGTGCCTTGCAAACGTATTCATCCCCTTGGCGTTCCTATTTTGTTCTATTACAACCTGTAATTTAAATGGATTTTTATTTAGATTTCATGTAATGGACATACATAAAATAGTCCCAAATCGGGTGAAGTAAAAAAAAAAAAACTTGTTTCAAAGAATTCTAAAAAATGAATAACGGAAAAGTGGTGCGGCATATGTATCTGGTGCAACCAATTACCTTCAGAAGTCACATATTTAGTTAAATAAAGTATACTCTGTGGTGCAATCTAAGTGTCAGCATGATCTGTCACATGATCTCAGTATATACACCTGTTCTGAAAGGCCCCAGAGTCTGCAACACCACTAACAAGGGGCACTACCAATCAAGGCACCATGAAGATCAAGAGCCACCAGACAGGCTTAGGGGCAAAGTTGGGGGAGAAGTACAGATCAGGGTTAAAAAAGCAGCAAACAATATCTGAAATCTTGAACATCCTTAATGGAGCACCATTAAATCCATTATTAAAAATTTTAAGGATATGGTACCACAACAAACCTGCCAAGACTCACAGACCAGGCAAGGAGGGCATTAATCAGGAGAGGCAACAGATAACCCTGGAAGGAGGCTGCAAAGCTCCACAGCGAAGAGTGAAGTATCTGTCCATAGACGATTTTATGCCGTACACTTACAGAGCTGGGCTTTGATGGAAGAGTGGCCAGAAAAAGCCATTGCTTAAAGAAAAATAAGCAAACATGTTTGGTGTTCGCCAAAGGCATGTGGGAGACTTCAAACATATGGAAGAAGGTACTCTAGTCAGATGAGACTAAAATTGAGCTTTGGCCATCAAGGAAAATGCTATGTCTGGCACAAACCTAACACCTCTCATCACCCCGAGAACACCATCCCTACAGTGAAGCATGGTGGTGGCAGCATCATGCGGTGGGGAGGTTTTTCATCACAGGGACTGGGAAATTGGTCAGAATTGAAGGAATGATGGATGGCGCTAAATACAGGGAAATCTTGAGGATGGTTTAAGGGGAAACATTTAAATGTCTTGGAATGGCCTGACAAAGCCTGTGACCACAATCCAATTGAGAATCTGTGGTATGACTTAAAGATTGCTGTATAACAGCGGAACCTATCCAACTTTGAAGGAGCTGGACAGTTTTGCCTTGGCAAGAATGGGCAAAAGTCCCAGGCTATGCCAAGCTTATAGAGACATACCCCAAGAGACTTGCAGCTGTAATTGCTGCAAAAGATGTCTCTACAAAGTATTGACTTTGGGGGTGAAGAATATGCACGCTGCTTTTGTTTCACCCCAAAAAATATTTTGCATCTTCAAAGGGTAGGCATGTTGTGTAAATCTAATGATACAACCTCCTAAAATCTATTTTAATTCCAGGTTGTAAGGCAACAAAATAGGAAAATGCTAAGGGGGGTGAATACTTGCAGTTTTCTCACTGTAGGTCTAGTTTGAGATAAGACAATTACTGTAAATTATTCAAAGGGTTTAATATTTCAAATTAGGAGCTACAAGAATTAGCAAAGTAATTTCATACAGACAACCTCTATCTATGCAGCTCTCACAGAGGAAGGATTCAAGAAAGGCTGTGCATCTTGGAATCACCTTCATGTTATTGTTTAAGATGAACTGGGCCACTGCTACAACGACAACGCCGGGGGAGGTGTGGGCTGCCTCAGCCAGCCTAATTCTTTTTGTTGCCTGAAATAGCCCTATAAAGGCTTTTTAAATTGTTTAAACAGATAACTGAAATCTGGCCCTGTGCCAGGAGCATGCCCCCACTGAAGCATGGGATATTAGAGGTTACAAATAGGAGGCCCAGGGCTGCTGCGAGGAATAGGTCCAGCAGCCAGGCGAGTCACATCCTCCTGATCAGCCGCTTTCAACCAGCCCCGGCCTACAAATTGTCTTCATCTCAGCTGAAGAAGGTCTCCCATTTGCTATCGAATTCAGACCAATAAGGAGCTCAGTCATAGGGGCCGTTGTTGGCGGTGGGAGGAGGGGGAGGGTTGATGTCTTTGACTTCAGCCAAGTGTAGGCTAGATAATTAGGTAATAAATGAATGCCACCCAGTTCATTGAATAGGCCCGCCGTCATAAGATACTGGAATAATAGTCTTACATTAAACCAAGACAGGAACATGTTAGTTCTGGTTGACTATTAGTCATATTATTTTCATGGCATTTTATTACTCAAAGAGGGCATTCCATTACACACACCCACATTCGTCATCTTTTTCTCTCTCTCTCTCTCTCTCTCTCTCTCTGTCTCTCTCTCTCTCTCTCTCTCTCTCTCTCTCTCTCTCTCTCTCTCTCTCTCTCTCTCTCTCTCTCTCTCTCTCTCTCTCTCTCTCTGGGCTGCTGGGGTCTGGGGGAGATAATTATCAGCTACATTGGCAGGTGCAGTCTCCATCTCCTCCATTCCCCAGCGCAGCCAGCCAAGCCCCTCGATGAAAGCCATCAGTCACTGCTGACCAACGCCCATACTGACCATATACCTCCTGCCCACCGCCAAATTATGATTTAATGCATTTAATCTACACCTCCCAGGGCTTATCCTAAAGGTTAGTCTAGGAGCACTTGACAAGTTTATAAGGGCCTTGTTGGGTGTTTTCATTGGGATACTGCAATGCAATGCAATTGCTTTGTATGGCTTGTTGAATGCATCTGTTGGTGGTCATTGGTTACCACCGGGGCTGTTGGTGGTTGCTGGGTTACCACCGGCTCTTGAGGGTCGTTTTGGTTACCACCGCCTGTTGGTGGCTGTTGGTTACCACTGGGGCTGGGAGTTGCTGGTGGTTGTTGGTTACTTGGTTTCAGGGTTGTTGGAGGTTGTTGGTTACCACCGGGGCTGTTGGTGGTTGCTGGTTACCACCGGGGCTGTTGAGGTTGCTGTTCACGTACCGGGTCTGCTGGTGGTTGTTGCCTACTACCAGGGCTGTTGGGGGTTGTTGCTGGCCACTGGGTCTGCTGGTGGTCGCTTGTTACCACTGGGTCTGTTGGGGTTTGTTGGTTTACCACCGGCTGTTGGGGGTTACAGGCTGCTGGTTACCACTGGGCTGTTGCTGGGGGTTGTTATGGCTGTTGGTTACCACCGGGCCTGTTGGTGGTTGCTGATTACCACCGAGGCTGTGTTGCATGTGGCATTACACCCAAGATTCCTTTAGTGAGAGCATGCTGTTGCCTCCACACACTCACAAACACACCCAAACACACACACACAACCCTCCCCTGCCCCCAAACACACACACAAACCCCTCCCCCTGCCCCCAAAATACACACACAACCTTCCTGCCCCCAAACACACACACACTGGGAGTAAGAATTATGTTTGACTGAGTGAGATTACGTGTGGGAAAATTGGAACATATGGCTCTTGGTGACTGTCTAGATGAAGAGTGATGTCTTGGGTAATAATGGGGAGTGAGCATGTTGAAAAAAGCACATGGAGGGGGAGCGGATATTCCCTTGAATGTAGATAACACTCAAACATTTAGAGATGATGGTTTTCTTGACTGTTGTAAACCAGACTGAATGCTGTGATCAACATTGTGAAACAACGTCCAGTCTGTTTCAACCAGGCTAATCCACCACAGTTTTTCCTAAACATAAATGGGTCTCTGTCAATCACTCCTATCATATCTTCTTATGGAGTGATAAACACAAAATATATTCTGATTGAAAGGTAGTCATAATGAGATGCAGCTGTTATACTGCGTGCGCACACACACACACACACACACACGAACACACATATATGTGCATCCATGCACGCATTTAACACAGAGAAATGCTTCCATGATTTCATGAGTGGTGTGCAAAACAGATCATGCCTAAACCTTGGATTTATCTGTCAGGACCAATTTATGACTGTCATCATCATTATCATTGGGATTAATGTCATTGGAGGTTAATATGAGCAGTAAATTCTATTCCTGGGTGGGTAGTTAATGGTGAATATTACTCCCATATTAGCCTATCTAATAGACATGTCATACACTGTCTGTCTGAGTACATAATCTGGCTATAGAATGGATATGGATTGAGGATCCTTCCTATCTACAACATATGAAGAACAAGATAGCTTTTATTTAGGGGGAGTTGGGATACTGTTGCATGTCTCTATAATCATCAATTATGGTGTGATTATGTTGGTGGTGCTGATGATGATTTTGTTGTTGATGATGAAAACATCAATGGAAAATACAACAAAAACGCTGGAATTCCTCCTTTAAATATATGATATGAGCTCGGGATTGTTAGGAATAACTTACAAAGACAAGTAATTTTGACATTCACAACTTTTAGAAAAAAAAGGGTTCCAAAAGGGTTCTTCGTTGTCCCTATAGGATAACCCCTATTTGGTTCCAGGTAGAACCCGTAGAACAGGTTCACATGGAACTCCAAAAGGTTTCACCTGGAACCAAAAAGGGTCTTCAAGGGCAATTCCCTATGAGGACAGCCAAGAACCTTTAGTGTTCTAGATAGCACTTTGTTCCTACGAAAGTGTAATTGTAGGTCTCTGCCATTGTCACCATATGCCTATGGCTGTTCAATATGATCACCCATAGGCGCCTCCTCTCCTCAGCCCAGTGACAAAACCATCAAACGGAGAACATAAATGCTTACCGGGCAGAGTTGTGAGAATGGGTAATGGATGAAAGAACCTGTTTTCAAAGGGACTCTTTTTTCTTTGTACTGTGTCATGCACATTTATAAACCAATATTCTCCAACACAAACACAGCGACCTGGATCTGATCTGAAGCCTCCGTGGAGGAAACCAAATCATGAAAGTAGCTATAGTTCCAGATGATTTTTAATCCTTAGATAATTAAAGATTTGCCAAACTGATTCTCTGTGAGCCGTGAACTATGTAAGTGAAAGTTTGATTTATTTTATTTTATTTTAGAAAAGAGGATTTGATTTGTGATTCTATATCAGACTCACATGGTTGAGGAAATAACTATCAGCACTAACAAGAATATACACCCTCCCAATCCTGAATGAAAAGGAAATGTATTTTCAAGATCCTGGAGCCAGATATGCCTTTTTGTTTTGCTAGAGGTAATTACTTTTGCTGCATTTAATAACTGCTCTTTTACATGTTCTCTGTAAATACAAAACAGAATCAAAACAAGACTGGAAATGTTTTATTCCAAATCAAGTTATTTGGAATGAATGTAGGCTGACTGGTCTTCTATATATATATAAAGAAATCTGCTATATTTCATTTAATAAAAACAATATTTTTGTTGTTGTTGGCTGTCTGCCAAGATATAATTTAATATGGACAAAATATGATTGGAATTATGATACTCACTTATGTAGAGTACTTGTGTATGTATTAAAATAATATATTGAACAAAAATATGAACGCAACATGCAAATAATTTCAACGATTTGAATGAGTTACAGTTCATAAAAGGAAATCAGTCAACTGAGCCAAATAAATTAGGCCCTAATCTATGGATTTCATACACTGGGCACAAATTTGTGCACAACATTTCAGAGAAATACATTTTTGTGTATGGAAAACTTCTGGGATCTTTTATTTCAGCTCATGAAATATGGGACTAAGACTTCATATGTTGCGCGTTTATATTTTTTGTTCAGTGTAGTTTGGGCTAAAGAAAACAATGATTTAATATGAGATTGGCACCCTGGCCCATCCTCTTCCCGCCTCCCGGAACTTTGTGGGTCCTCAAACTGACCTTTGACTGCAGTAGTGAGGAAACATGACTCATACAGTAAGGCAACCAACTACTTTTAGCCAATTGTGCTTAACTTTACGCAACTTTGTTTTAATGTTAGGATATTATGTTTACTCAGATAACCCAATTCATTCCTGTTTAAAATTTATATTACCAGTGCACACACATGATCCTAATTTACTTCTCAACATAACAGCATAATGTAACTGGGCTACATAAGGACTGCTTGTTTTAGTTTCTTTTGTATTGTTCAATTCTTCATTTTTAAAATCTAGAAAATAAACCGAAATTCTAGGAGATGACTAGCTAGAACATGTGCAGCCACAACACTTAGAGATAATGAGGAAGACTACAAACTACAGAGCTAAGAACTACAGTCAACAACACAAATTTCTGAATAGTGTGTGTAATGTGTGTGTGTGTGTGTGTTATATGTGTGTGTGTGTGTGTTTACGTGTGTGTGTGTGTGTGTGTGTGTGTATGTGTGTGTGTGTATGTGTGTGTGTGTGTGTGTGTGTGTGTGTGTGTGTGTGTGTGTGTGTGTGTGTCTTCTGCGGTTGAAGAAGGTTTTACATGGGGATTATATAGCCTTGGGAGTGCAGCTAAACCAAGGTCTACATACCCACTGATGGCTCTATCAAACAGACGCTGTTGTCTGCCACCCAGGCCATCTAATACGAGACTCTCGGCAGAGTGGGAGAGTGGAAACATGAACATCTTTTTCCTTTTGCAATTCATCTTATTCTCTGCTCTCCAGCAATGAGGTCCTGTATCAAGGTTATTATAGTTCTCTGTTTTTATATTAATTTAGTTTACTATAATAATCTTGTCCTGTATTCATATTAATCGCTTAGAGGACTGCAATATACTGTATTATTGATAGAGAAACTCATGGTGTTTGAGGTGCTATTGAAAGAAAACAGTTCTTAATGCCACCGATGTAGTCAAAGGATGACCTCACTGAAGGACAAGTTCATAGCACGGCATTACACTGTACTGTCCATAGTTAAACTATACCATCATGGTATTAGTCTGGACTCAAGCAAGAACTTTCTTATTATCACCATTGACTATCCAAGGAGTTCTACAACAATGAAGGCAATAGTTGACCACTAAGGCTGTAGCGCTCCTGTCTTCCTTCTAGACTTTGCTGAGAAACGAGTGAAACTGGCTTTAGTGTAATCTCTTCACTCAGATATTACAGGACCAGACGAGGCCATGTAATCATTTGAGTCTCACAATTTAGAAAATGGGGCCACTTCACTTTGCCTGTGGCTGCTGGTTTTCGAAAAGCACTGGATAACATTACCTCAAATATTAGATAGGAGATCTAGACTGGATCTGTTGATGATAATATCAACACCTCCATCCAACCTTACAGCCCAGCCACTCAGGTCAGAACTCATATTCCAAAACTCTGAAAAGTTTTATTTCTCCTGTTGGTAAAAGTGCGGACTGTGAAGTGAAGTTAAAAATTATTGTGGAAGCTAGACAAATGTACAATTCCTACGAATACCATGATTCTAGCAATTTCCACACAGACTCAGTTTTTTTCCACAGAAACAGCTATGGGAAAACAGCCAAGTCTGCCACTTTCCAGATGGAGGGTACACAAATGAATAATGACTAACCTCCCGAAAGTTGACTCAGACTTGTTATAAATGTTAGCTGTATGTACCCATTTCATCCACATTTATAAAACAGGGAGGAGAACTAATTGCATTCATTTGTAACAAGGTTTCTTCATTGTTACTACACAGGGCTCGAAAGGTAACAAAAAGTTATGCAATTACAGGCTGACAGCATGTTAATGTACTGAAGAGGCTAATGGTTTACTGACATGAACAACACATACAGCGCATTCGGGAAAGTATTCAGACTCTCAGGACATTTTGTTACGTTACAGCCTTATTCTAAAATCGATTAAATTGGTTTTTTCCCTATCAATCTAATTAAATATATTTACAATTAAAATGCAAAAACCGTTTTTAAGAAATGTTTGAAAATGTATGAAAATAAAAACGAATATCAATATTTACATAAGTATTCAGACTTTACTCAGTACTCTGTTGACGCACCTTTGGCAGTGATTACAGCCTCGAGCCTTCTTGCGTATGATGCTAAGCTTGGCACACCTGTATTTGGGGAGTTTATCCTAATCCTTCCTCTGCAGATCCTCTTAAGCTCCTGTCAGTTGGATGGGGAGCAGCCGCTGCACAGCTATTTTCAGGCCCTCCAGAGATGTTCGATCGGGCTATGCGTCCGGGGCTTGGCTGGGCTACTCAAGGACATTCAGAGACTTGTCCTAAAGCCACTCCTGCGCCTGGTCTTGGCTGTGCGCTTAGGTTCGTTATTTTATTATTTTTATTTTTTTATCCTGTTGGAAGGGTGAACCTTCGCTCCAGTCTGAGGTCCAGAGCGCTCTGGAGCAGGTTTTCATCAAGGATCTCTTGTACTTTTGCTCCGCTCATCTTTCCTTGATCCTGATTAGCCTCCTAGTCCCTGCCGCTGAAAAACATCCCCACAGTATGATGCTGCAAAGTACACAATCCTTTGACCTCATGGCTTGGTTTTTGGCTCTGACATGCACTGTCAACTGTGGGACTTATATAGACAGGTGTGTGCCTTTCTCCAAATCATGTCCAATCAATTGAATTTCACCACAGGTGGACTCTAATAAAGTTGTAGAAACATCTCAAGGATGATCAATGCAGCCAGGATGTACCTGAGGTCAACTTTTTGAGTCTATAAAAGGGTCTGAATACTTATGTAAATAAGGTATTTCTGTTTTTTATTATTTAAACATTTGCAAACATTTCTAAAAATCTGTTTTCGCTTTAATCCATGTGGTTTTGTGTGTAGATTGATCAGAGCGTGAAAAACATATTTAATCAATTTTAGAATAAGGCTGTAACGTAATAAAATGTAGAAAAGTCAAGGGGTCTGAATACTTTCCGAATTCACCCCTTGGCATTTTTCCTATTTTGTTGCCTTACAACTCTGGAATTAAAATGGATTTTTAGGGGTTTGTATAATTTGGATTTGAACAACATGCCTACCTACTTTGAAGATGCAAAATATGTTTTATTGTGAAACAAACAAGAAATAACACAACCAAATAATACTTTGTAGAGCTACCTTTGCAAGCAATTACAGCTGCAAGTCTAGCTGGGGTATGTCTTTTAGCTTCTGGTACATCTTAGCCACTGGGATCTTTGTCCATTCTTTCAAGGCAAACCTGCTCCAGCTCCTTCCAAGTTGGATGGGTTCCACAAAGCAGCAATCTTTAAGCTGCCATACGCCATGATTTTCAATTGGATTGAGGGTCTGTTTGACTAGGCCATTCCCAAGACATTTTAAATGTTAAACCACTCAAGTGTTAAGCTTAGCAGTATGCTTAGGGTCATTGTCCTGCTGGAAAGGTGAACTCCGTCTCCAGTCTCAATTCTCTGGAAGACAAAACAGCTTTCCCTCAAGGACTTCCCTGTATTTAGCGCAATCCATCATTCCTTCCACTGACCAGTTTCCCAGTCCCTCCCAATGAAAAAAATCCTCATAGCATGATGTTGCCACCACCATGCTTCACTCTGTGGGGATGGTGCTCTCGGGGTGATGAGGTGCTGGGCTATGCGCCAGACACATAAAGGCGCTTCCTTGACGCCCAAAAAGCTCAATTCTTAGTCTCATCTGACAGGAGTACCGTATGTTGGGGAGTCTCCTACATGGTTTTAGTGATCACCAAATGTGTTTATTTTTTTTCTTTAAGCAATGGCTTTTTTCTGCCACATTTCCTAGAAGCCCAGCTCTGTGGAGTGTACACTTTAAAGTGGTCCTATGGACAGATACTCCAATTCCGGAGCCGTACAGCTCCTTTCCAGGGTTATCTTTGGTCTCTTTTGTTGCCTCTCTGATTTAATGCCCTCCTTGCCTGGTCCGGGTGAGTTTTGGTGGGCGGCCCTCTCTTGGCAGGTTTTTGTTGTGGTGCTACATTCTTTCAATTTTTTAATGATGGATTTAATGGTGTCCGTGGGATGTTCAAAGCTTCAGATATCCCTGACCTGCTTTGGAGAGCTCCTCGGTCTTCATGGTGCCGCTTACTTGGTGGTTCCCTTGACTTAGTGGGGTGTTGCAAACTCTGGGGCCTTTCAGAACAGGTGTTTCATACTGAGATCATGTGATAGATCAGCGGACACGTAGATTACACACAGGTGTGGACTTTATTTAACTAATTATGTGACTTCTGAAGGTAATTGGTTGCACCAGATACATATGCACGCACTTTACTCTTTTCCGTTATTTATTTTTTAAGAATTTTTTTCAATGTTATTTTTTTAATTTACCACCAATTTGACTATTTTGTGTATGTCCATTACATGAAATCCAAATAAAAATCCATGTAAGTTAGCAGGTTGTAATGCAACAAAATAGGAAAAACGTAAGGTGGGGATGCTTTTTGCAAGGCACTGTAACAAATAGAAGAGAATTGACACAAACACTTGGTTGGAAAGGTGGCATCCTATGCCGATGCCATGTTAAAAGTCAATGAGCTTCTTCAATCAGGCCATATTCTACTGCCAATGTTTGTCTATGGAGATTGTATTATTGCTGTGTGCTCAATTTTATACACCTGTCAGCAACGAGTGTGTCTGAAATAGCCAAATCCACCAATTTGAAGGGGTGATCCACACACGCTTGTATCTATATAGTGTATATTATATGATAAAACAGGTGGGAATGAAGGAGAAATACACAAGGAAAGCTTGCAGTGAGTGGTCACACTTCCTCCGATATGTTACATTTCACTGAAGAGTCCACTTCTTTTACTCCTTTCCGCAAGCAGGCATTCTCCATCCTCCAAGGCTCCCATCCCCTTTCCCTAGAGCTTTCCACGTAGCAGCAGCTACTCCTTCCTCAAAATTAAAAAGGCACTTAAACCTGACAGCACTGGCGGCAAGCCCCAGAGAGAGAGAGAGAGAGAGAGAGAGAGAGAGAAACATGCCTGAGATACAAAGAGAGATAGCGAGAGAGAGAGAGATAGAGAGAGTGAGAGCGAAAGAGGCACTAAAACAGCCGCCCGGCTGTGGCCTGGATTTCAAACTGGGGGCCTCTGGAAGCTCCTGTCTCATCCTCAGCTGCACTGTACCGCGAGCTCTGAGCTCTGGAGCGAGCCATAGGCAGCCGTCACTGGGCCTACCGATCTGTGCAGAACAGCACAGCACATCAAATCCCAATCTTGCTAATTTGAGTGTGGGTCATTGTTTATTTTTAGCAACTGCCCGCTCTTGGGAAACAGGCAGTGATTTATTTTAGCTCCAGTGACTCCAAACCTAGAGAGAGACTGGTGGAATATGAACTCGTATGTAGAATCGCCGTTTCTAGTTTTATGGATACTGTATTTGATACGTATTTTGTATATTCATGCCGCTTCAATATGTTTGTGATAAACCAAGACCACGGTAGTTCTAGCTGGTTTTCTTTCGCCTATCTTCACAACTTTTTAGGATTTAGACAAATTATTTTATAATCAATATGGAGAAAGGTATTGGTCTTAAAATGTGTTATAATTAGCTAACAGGGCACAGGGGGGTTGGTATATAATATACCTGACGCCAAGGACTGCTCAACACGTACGCAACGCCGGCGCCTGGATACAGTTTGTAGCCGTGGTATACTGGCCATATACCACAAACCCCGAGGCGTGCCTTATTGCTATTGTAAACTGCTTACCAATGTAATTAGAGCAGTAAAAATAAATGTTTTGTCATACCCGTAGTATACGCTCGGATATACCACGGATGTCAGCCAATCAGCATTCAGGGCTCGAACCACCCAGTTTCTAATTATAAAATGTGTCCGAGAAACTGACTATCCTACCCGATCCTTGACTTTCGAGCGGTTGCTGTCATTTACAAAATAGCTTCCAACACTCTACCCCAGCAAATTGGATGTAGTCTATCACAGAGAACCACCGGTCACCAAAGCCCCAAGTATACTACCCACCATTGGGACTCTGTACACTCCGTTGGTCCCTCACTACATATCTTGGCTGCCAAACCCACTGGGCTCCATGGGTCATCTATAAACCACTTCTAGGCAAATCCCTGCCTTATCTTAGATCATTGGTCACCATAGCAACACCCACCCGTAGGGGGCATGCGCTCCAGCAGGTATATCTCACTGGTCATCCCCAAAGCCAACACCTCCTTTGGGCCGTCATTCCTTCCTAGGTTCTCTCCCAAATGACTGGAAATCGAATCAAAATCTCTGGAAGCTGGAGACACTTATCTCCCTCACTAACTTTAGCATCAGTTGCCAGAGCAGCTCACCGATCACTGCACCTGTACACAGCCCCATCGTAACCAGGCCCACCCAACTACCTCATCCCCCATTGTTATTTACATTGCTATTTATTTTGCTCATTTGCACCCCAAGTATCTCTATTTGTACATCATCTTCTGCACTTCTACCACTCCAGTGTTAATACTAAAATTGTAATTATTTTGCACTATGGCCTATTTATTGCCTTACCTACATAATCTTACTGCATTTGCAGCACTAACTGTATATAGATTATCTATTGTGTTTTTAGACTGTACGTTTAGTTTTATTCCATATGTAACTATGTGTTGTTGTTATTTTTATCGCAATACTTTGCTTTATCTTGGCCAGGTCGCAGTTGTAAATGTAAGAACTTGTTCTCAGCCGGCTTACCTGAGCTAAACATCAAGTTAAATAAAAAAAATTAAATATAAAAACAGTACTTACTTTCCTATCACTCCGCGTAGTCCAAGTCAGGTCAGTCAGTAGAGAGTGAATCAAAGCAGTGGGCTGTATGAAGTCTGCGTTAGCCATCTACCCTGGACACATTGTATGGCATGTTGGGCAACCATGTATCAACTAAATCACCAGTGACAACGCGATAGAGTGGTTCTATACTATAGCCTAATCTCTACTAACAGTGCAATATTTTATCCAGGGCCCACTATTTAGGGAATAGGGTGCCATTTCATACGAAGTCAGTACAACCCAACTTGTGATTTTGGTAGGCACACTGACACATAGTATGGGTGCGTTATGCAACCAAGTGTCACAGCCTCCTAATTGCACAGTGACATCGCCTCAGAATGTTTCATGAGAAATTAATCACAACACAAGCGCCAGGCAGCTCTAATATTTTAACACCAGCGTTGTAATTCACAACAGACGAGCTTAATTAATAAACCACATGCAACACAAATACCAGTGAGCTAGCATTACAAGACACTTGATGTCTAAATGATCATCGGGCCACCTGTAAAACGTATGCGGGGACAGAACACTAAGGCCGCTTTTACACAAGCAGACCATTTCTTATATATTTTTTCCACTAATTGGTCTTTTTTACCAACTTCTACATCTGATCTTTTCTACATCAGATTTGTTTCAGAGCAGATCTGATTGGACAAAATACGTAATTAGTGAGAAAGCTTTGGCTACCAGTAAACGCAGCCCTGATGGAGCAATATCCAGAATCAGATAGCTTCTAAGTACAGCATGGACAGGTAGAACTGATTGTATGGTAAGAGTTGTATTTAGAACCACGGTGTTTATCCAATCTCCAAAAGACATTCAAAGCTCAATATAAACGTGGTGGTTCGAGCCCTAATGCTGATTGGTTGACAACAGTGGTATATTGATCTATACCACGGGTATGAAAAAACTTATTTGTACTCAGCTCTAATTACTTGGAACTAGTTTGAGAAAAAGCTGGCAAGACCTTGGAGGCTTGGTGGTGATAGGGCTAACAGCCACGGCCAAGGGCTGTTCGAGCACTCCGCATTGCGCCGTACAAAAGAACAGCTCCCTAAGCTTTTATGGTATAGTGGCCATATAACACACCCCTCTGGCCTTATTGCTTAAATAGACTTAGTAGTGAACAGAGAAGAGTGACATTGGATGCCCGACGTGTTCCATATCTACAGCAGCTCACAATTGTTAACACAGTTTGAGAAACATATCCACATTTCCAAATGCCTGAACCATTAATGCTGAGCCTGGTAATCATTAATATAGTTCTTATATTGTCTGCATAGGTTGAATAAGATATGAAGATAGCATGTTGCGAAGTTACATTTCGGGAGAACCTGGGACTATAAGGTTCTATCTGCAACAAGATGTGATTCTGAGACAATTGGCTTGAAGTTCCTAAACCCTCATTGGTTTGAATGGTGTCAGTGATTTTTATATTTTATTCTTTTTTAGAACTATATAGTAGAGAACATATGAACAGAAATAAAGATATGTCAATAACTCATTTTTGACAAAAATGCAGATAGAACTTGTAGTCCCAAGCTCTCGATTTGTTTGGAGGGTAATGTAGGGAAAATGGCGACCTCTGTACTCCATTATAAAGTTAAGTGATGGAAATGGTCTGTATCTGGGTACGCATGAAGAGTAGTTTATCCCCTCCTGCTTTCTTAGCATTATAAAAATAAATGGTCTAGAAACACACACGTACTGTACATCGACGGAGTTTGAGGCAAAATCAACGCGATATGCATTTCACATTTAGTATACTTCTGGAAGGGGGCTGGTTTTGACCGCGTTTCGATGCTTGGAACACACGCCCGGCATGGAGAGATAGTAAGACACCCAATTTGGGACGTAGCACAGGCTAATTGGTTTGACATCTCGCTTTGTTTAATGAGTGTTAAAATTAGGTTGGGATCATGTTTACACGCTGGTAAACTCGTGGTTTCTTTTAGGGGTCTATGATTAGCTTTGATCTTCGGGCGAGGGCTTCTAAAAACTAATTGCCCAGATTGTTAGTTTTTTGTCTGAAAAATAAGCAAAGAAAATAAGATGCTCTTCTCGGCCGAGACATCTTCAAGACGGAGATCAGACAGACAATTAGTCGATATTTTTACAAATAAATGAAAAAGAAGCGAAAAAGTCAAACATTGCTCTTTATATCAATTGATTCTGGAAGTTCCTTATTGGTCTGAAGTTCCTTGTTTTTTGCACTCATGCCCAATGAAGTCATGCTTCATCCATGAATGACATGAGGAAAGCCCAACTTGATCACCAGGGCATCCTGACTGTCTTGTTCTCTGAATAGCATAGCTTCAAGGTGTCTGTGTGAGTTAGTGACAGGTCATTTCACCATATTCACCATGTTTTTCCAACCATCTCTGAGGCGATCTCTTTGCTGCCACCCACCTGCTCTGGCTGAGATGAGTGTGTGTGGTGTGTGTACATACACATAGTGTGTGTGTATGTGTGTGTGTATGTGTGTGTGTATGTGTGTGTGTGTGTGTGTGTGTGTGTGTGTGTGTGTGTGTGTGTGTGTGTGTGTGTGTGTGTGTGTGTGTGTGGCTAGAAATGAGCTGAGATTAGGCAGATAGTGGGGAGAGAGTCTTACCAGATATTCAGAAACCTGGTACAGCCTCTGGCCGACCAGATTGAATACAGCACTTTAATAAAGAGATGGGAATGCCATGATTAATTGAAGAGATGCGGAATGCCACAGATTAACTGGAAGAGATGGGGAATGCCACAGATTAATTCCAAGAGAGATGGAGAACGCCTACAGATTAACTAAAGAGATGGAGAACGCCACAGATTAACTAAAGAGATGGGGAATGCCACAGATTAACTAAAGCAGATGGAGAACCCCACAGGATTAACTAAAGAGATGGAGAAATCGCCACGGATTAAACTAAAGAGATGGGGAACGCCACAGATTGACCAAAGAGATGGGGAATGCTACAGATTAACTAAAGAGATGGAGAACGCCACAGATTAATCAAGAGATGCAGAATGCCACAGATTAATTGGAAGAGATGGGGAATGCCACACATTAATTGGAAGAGATGCGGAATGCCACAGATTAACTGGGAAGAGATGGGGAATGCTACAGATTAACTAAAGAGAGATGGAGAACGCCACAGATTAACCAAAGAGATGGAGAACGCCACAGATTAACTAAAGAGATGGGGAACGCCACAGATTAACTAAAGAGATGGAGGAAACGCCACAGGATTTAAACTAAAGAGATGGAGAACGCCACAGATTAACTAAAGAGATGGGGAACGCCACAGATTAACTAAAGAGATGGGGAACGCCACAGATTAACTAAAGCAGATGGGGAACGCCACAGATTAACTAAAGAGATGGGGAACGCCTACAGATTAACTAAAGAGATGGGGAAAGCCACAGATTAACTAAAGAGATGGGGAACCCACAGATTATCCATCAATAGTCTAGCTGTATAGAGATGTTTATCTTGATCAAAGCCAAAAACAATCCACAAAAAACACAGACAGATGCACACACCGCACAAGCACCCACACCCACACCCACACAATACACTGGAGGTGGTTGTACCTCAATCTCCTTTCTCTCTCCTGCCTGGAAAGTTAGCATCACAGTCAGTCTGGACCCATTTAGAAAGCCTGTCTCCGTCTCTGCACCAGGGCTCACATCCAACATGTTCAGGTCAGGTCACCAGGATCTAAAACTGCCTACAGAGCCATGGCACAAGCCTATTCTATAGTGTGTGTTTGTGGGCTGAGTGTGTGTGGTATGAGAGAGAGAGAGAGAGAGAGAGAGAGAGAGAGAGAGAGAGAGAGAGGAGATGTTGTTTGTCTACTGTATGTGTAATGCATGTACACTACAGTATATCTACTAGCCTGCATTTGCAGGCAGGTGTGAGGCTCTCAATCTTTATACAAGGTACCCAAATAAGATGACCTTTGCAAGAGAGATGCAGCAGGTCATGGATAACAATCTAAGTGCTCCCATAGACCAACAGCACTACCGGTGGAAAAACAAGGAACTCAGTTGAACTGCTATGCAAATGAATCTCCATTCACTCCCCAGCGGCTTAACTGGAAAACCGCGCCCACCCATTTTCCAACAGATAATGAGCTAAAACCTTTTTTGTTTTCTTAAAGAGCTAACTTTTCTGGATAGAAAAAAGGAGGATTGGGTAATTCAAACCACTAATTTGTCCAGATTGAGCCTTGTAGTGTTTACTTCACCTCTCAAGTGTCCGCTTGAAACCAACCTGCACAAAAACTACCACATATCATGTCAACAATCAACTCTCTCCAACCATCCTTATCTGTTGTTGTTGATCCAAAATGGCCACCGATAATATATGATCCTCCCCCCTAAAAATGCTGTTTAAATAAAGCAGTCACCATGTGGCGATGCATCATTCAATTCTAAGAGAGTGTCCTGGGTGTTCGGATTGGAACCAGTAAGCCCTTTATTTATAATGATGCGCATATTTCCCACTAAACATTCTGCGTGTACATGGATATATACTGACATTTGTGAACTTGGCATACCCATGCATACAGTACCAGTGTCAAAAGTTTAGACACACCTACTCAATAAGAATTCCAACTCCAAAGTTAAATCTAGAATCGGTTTCTATTCTCAACAAAGCCTCCTTCACTACATGCTGCCAAACATGCCTCGTGAAACTGACTATCCTACCGATCTCCGACTTCGCGATGTCATTTACAAAATAGCCTCCCAACACTCTACTCAGCAAATTGGATGTTGTCTATCACAGTGCCATCCGCTTTGTCTCCAAAGCCCCATATAATACCCACCACTGACTGCACCTGTACGCTCTTGTTGGCTGGTCCTCACTACATACCCGTCGCCAAAACCCACCGGCTCCAGGCCATCTGCAAATCACTGCTAGGCAAACCCGCCTTATCTTAGCTCATGGTGGTCACCATAGCAACACCCACCGAGTCTGCGCCTCCAGCGGGTATATCTCACTGGTCATCTCCCAAAGCCAACACTCTTTGGCCGCAATTCCTTCCAGTTCTCCGCTGCCAATGACTGGAACAAATTGCAAAATCTCTTGAAGCTGGCGACACTTATCTCCTCACTAACTTTAAGCATCAGTTGTCAGAGCACCTTACATCGATCACTGCACCTGTACACAGCCCATCTGGAAATTAGCCCGCCCAACTACCTCATCCCCTATATATTGTTATTTATTTGCCCTATTTGCACCCCAGCATCTCTATTTGTTATGATTTAACTGGATAGAACCCAAATGCAGTACGATGTGGCACACCAAGCCAGAGAAGCTTTAACAGGTTTATTATAATGTTCAATAGTCCAGGTTTCCAATAAATGGGGAAGAGCAAGTCCAGGTTATAGGGAGGTGGTTCAGGATCCAGGTCAGGGCAGGTGGTGGTACCGTAATGTCCTCTAGTGTCCGTGGTGAGTCCAAAGGAGAGGCCCGGAGCAGTGGAGGAGCAGGATGGTGGTGGCAGGAGTGAAGTGAGGCAGGAGTCTGGTTCCAAAATATCTGTGGCACAGGAGAAAAAGTAAATAAACAGTCCAAAAAACACAAGAGCCGAAAACAGACAGGCTGGAGTCGGGCAGCGAGACTAACATGGTTGTCCTGACCATGATCTGACGAAGGAGGAAAGTTTGACCGGTCTTAAAGGCTGAGGTGATTATGGTGAATGAGCTGGCAGCTGGAACCCTGACTCCGTCACACCAGACTTCACTCCTGCAACCGAGCGACAGACAGAGAGGGAGGGGGAGAGCAGAGAGAGAGCCACTCCAGCAGCAGTAGGCCCAACAGCAGCCCCCCTCTACGGACGCCACCCGGCGGCCGACGGGGTTTATCAGGATGTAACCTATGAAACTCACGAACCAGAGCAGGATCCACAATGAAGCTCCTGGGCACCCAGGAACGCTCCTCAGGACCCTAACCCTCCCAATCCACTCAGGTACTGGAAACCACGCACTCCAAGGGCGTAAGTGACAACATCCAGAAGTCGCCGGACAGTGTAGACCTACCCCCCACCTACGATCTTGGAGCGGAGGAGGGGGACGCAGAGGGCGGTCACAAAGGGCCAACCACAGGCTTAATCTGGGAAACATGCAGGTGGAATGAACCCGGGAGGGAGGCAGGAAGCTGTAGCCTAACCGCGCAGGGGTTAACAACAGACAGCATCTTGAACGGTCCTATAAAACGAGGCGTCATCTTCTTCGACTCCACCTTCAATGGAAGGTCCCGTGACTTCAGCCATACCTTGACCAGAGAGTAACCGGGAGCCTGGGACCGCAGTGACGGTTGCATTGTTTGCCTCTGCATGTACGCCGAAGCTCGGGAAGGCCACCCTGGCCTCCCGCCAGACCTTGAGGCAGCGGCGCATGTGGGACTGTGCACCGAGGGAGCACCGCAAGTTCCTCTCTTGGGAAGGGAAATAGGGAGGTTGATAACCCAGAGCACACAGAAAAGGAGATAAACCAGAGAAGCGTTAGTCAAGGTGTTAAGTGAGCATTATTCCACCCAGGGGAGCATGGAGCTCCAAGGACCCAGGGTTAGACCCAGTGACAAGCGAAGTGCGGTCTCCATCTCCTGGTTCGCTTCTCTCTCGGCGCACCCCTGGTCTGGGCGTGATATCCAGAGACAGGCTGAATGTAATGCCCAAAGCTTTACAGAAAGCCTTCCACACCTGGGAGACAGAACTGGGGACCCTGCCAGAGACTGAATATCCGTGGGTAGACCATGAGCGGAACACATGTTCAACCAAAATATCAGCCGTCTCTCTGGCAGTGGGCAGTTTAGGTAGGCCAAAAATGAGCGAACTTAGAAAAACGACCACTCACCGTAAGAATGACAAAGTCTTACCAGATGAGGGGGAAGTCCAGTGGCAAAATCCATAGCTATATGCTACCAGGGCCGGCTGGGTATAGGTAGAGGTCGGATGGCCAGCGCTGTACTTGCCTGGGTGGGAGTTTTTACTTCGTGGCACATACGTGCATAAGCAGCAATGAAGGCTCGAGTGTCCGCCTCCATCGTGGCCCACCAGAACTCCACAGCACAAAGTCAAGGGTCCGCGAAACTCCAGGGTGAGAGGTAAGGGAAGACGAGTGAGCGCACTGAAGTACCTGGGAGCGAGCAGACTCAGGGACAAACATCCGTTAGGAGGACCCTCCCAGGGTCAGCTTGATGATGTGTTGAGCCTGTCAACAATCCCCTCGATGTCTCATGTGATGACTGTGATACTGCAGGTAGGAGGCAATGGGTTTAGTTACTACCAGTACAGGGCCGAATGAACATTTGTAGATGAGGGCGCCAGGCTTCGACGCTGTGACCCAGACGGTAAGACAGACAAAAATTGAATCTCCCAATGTGCCAGTGCCTACCTGGCTTGACGGGGAAGAGGCTGCGTTCGCTGACTGGAGTGTGCCAGATCTATGATCCGCCCAAACGCGAAGGGCTGTTCCGCCCTTCCAACCACGCCACCCCTCGAGAGCCAGCTTAACGGCGAAAGCAGTTCACGATTTCCAA
Organism: Coregonus clupeaformis; assembly: GCF_020615455.1. Classification (NCBI taxonomy): domain Eukaryota; kingdom Metazoa; phylum Chordata; class Actinopteri; order Salmoniformes; family Salmonidae; genus Coregonus; species Coregonus clupeaformis. The sequence goes on along the minus strand of NW_025534089.1, from coordinate 253,645 downwards.
CCATCATAATTCTCTCTGCCTGAGAAAGCTTCCTTGAGAGAAAAGCACAGATGCAGCCTGCTACCTCACACAGCAGAACGCTTGTGACAACACTGCACCTACTCCCTAGTGAAATGGATGCATCCACCTCCAGCCACAAACTGGCGGTCGGGGTCCTGGGGCTGCATCAGAATGGGAGCGAGGCGAAGCGATGTTTCAGTTCTTCGAACGCTGATTCGCCCTCATTCCAAGCGCACAATCGGTCGGGAGATGGAGGTGAGAGCGGTGGGACGCAGCACGCGGCTGTAGTCCTTTGGATGAACCCCGAGTAGTTCCGCAAACCCGAGGAATCGCGTGGGAAGTTGTTGCGGCACAAGAGGGAGCCGGCCAGTCCGGTGACAGCAGAGATCTTAGCTGGGTCCATCCGCAGCTCCCCCTGAGCTATGATGCGTAACCTAAAAAAGAGGTCTCAGACACATGAAATTCACATTTCTCCATCTTCACAAACAGTTTGTTCTCCAACTAAACCTTTGGTGCAACACCTGGTGCACATGCAGTCTTATGTTCCTGGGAGACTCTGAGAAAATCAAGATATCATCCAGGATAGACAAAAACAAACCGATTCAACATGTCCCGAAGGCGACATCATTGACTAGTGCCTGAAAAACAGCAGGAGGCATTAGACAACCCAAAAAGGCATATAACCCGAACTAAATGTCCTAAGGGTGTGTTGAAGGCAGTCTTCCATTCATCACCCTTACGAATGCGCACTCAGGTGATACGCATTCTCGAGGATCCAGTTTCTCGTGAAGATGGTGGAGTGCACCATGAAGGAGGGGAAAAGCAGAATTGACCAAAGGCAGAGAATACTTGTTCTTAATGGTAGATGTTGTTAAGTCCACGGTAATTCAGTACAGGAAAAAGTCTGGAGGGTCTTATCCTTCTTAGCAACTAAAAAAGAATCCCGCTCCTACAGGGTGACGAGTGAAGGACGATAATACCTGCCGCTAAGGAGTCCCGGTCGTGGCTCTCTCTATAGCCTCCGTCTCCGGCCGGGAGAGTTGTGAGACTGCTGGGGAGCGGGGCTCTGGCTGGAGGTCACTGGCGCAGCGTAAGGGCCAGGTGAGGAGGAAGAGAAGTAGCTCTGTGTTTGCAGAAAACGGATGCCAGGTCATGATACACGTCAGAACAGCAGAAAGATTCACATGGACTCCAGTGGAGCTTGAGGCACAGCACTGGCAGGAGTCTGACAGAAATACACAAACACTTCACATGACAAAATGTGCTCCATGAAACAATGCTGATCTGTCACCCAATCAATGTGTGGATTGTGTTTTATGAGCTAGGGATACCGAGGCTGACCAGGGAGTCTGTGGGCAGTCGATAATATGGAATTGAATGTTCTCCTGATGATTTCCCCGACACTCTAAGACAAACAGTAGGAACAGTCTGATGGGGTAATGCGCGGGTCAACAATTGTCCATTTAGACTCCTTTAGCCTGGGCATTGGTACAGTCCATATAGGAACAGTCTCCAAATCCATTTGTTGAGCCCACTCTATCCAAAAAGCTTTCGCCGGCACCAGAGCCAATTCAGCGCACTAACAGGAGAAATTCTGGAACTCTACTGGAGGGATGCCTGGAGCAGAATGGGCGGGGAGAAGAGGAAGAACCGCTGCCCGGCTCACCAAAACTCCTCCCATAAATGATGAGCCGCCCTTTTCCCGGGACGAACTGGGTGGGAAGGAAACGAAATGACCAGCCTCTCCACAATATGCAGGCAGACCCCGAGCCTGAATACGACGTGCACGCTCCTCTGAGGACAACTGCAGTACGACCCACCTCCCATGGCTTCGGGAGCTCAGTGCCTCGGGACGACTCGGGAAGACACGGCTCTCTCCGTAGGGACGATGCAGGGAGGAGTCTGTTGATGACAGACAGGTTATGCTGGAACTAACACTCCTCTCTCCCGGCGGCGCCCAATCCGATTATCCAACCTGATAGTGAGTGAAATAAGATTATTCCAGCGGAGGGCGATTCATCATATGACACCAATTCATCTTTTAAAGTCTCAGACAAAGCATTGATGAACACTCCTTGTAATGCCCTCATCATTCCAACCACTCACTGCTGCCAAAGTCCGAACTCCACTGGCCATCTCCGCCACTACGAGCCCTGCCAAGAGAAACCAACCGCTTTCTGCAGCCTCCCTTGCCTCACGGGGTGGCCAAAACCTCCTCATCTCCCAAGTGCAGAAGGCCACGTAAGCGCTGCAAATGTCCGACTGACTTTCCCAGACCGCGGATCCCCAGGCACGAGCGGAACCGCTTGTAGAGCTGATAAGGTAGGCACTACGGGCCTTTCTGGAGGCGAGAGTGAGGGGCTGCTGTTCAAATACACTAACGAGCATTTGAGTCAAAATGCAGTCCCAAGTGTTCCCGCTATAGCGCTCTGGAGCAGGGAAACAAAAGGCCCTCTGATCTGGGGCTGAAGGGGTAGTAAGAGCAGACACTTGGATTGGTGAGTAATTGAACCGATTAGCAGCACCTGACTGTCCTCAGCAATCTGCCTTAAACAGGGTATCATGTTGGCAAGTAGAATGCCCTGATTGGCTATGGCAACTCCAAATTCTGAGTGCACTCTGGGGTGGTATTCGAAGCCACTGTCTGCTGGGTTTATGCTGGCCAGATCATACTGTTATGATTTATGTCCGACAGAACCCAAATGCAGACAAGTACACCAAGCCAGAGAAGTTTTAACAGGTTTATTATAATGTTCAATAGTCCAGGTTTCCAATAAATGGGGAAGAGCAAGTCCAGGTTACAGGGAGGGTACAGCATCCAGGCTCAGGGGCAGTTGGTACCGTAATGTCCTAGTGTCCGCGGTGAGTCCAAAGGAGAGGCCCGAAAGTAGTGAGAGCAGGATGGTGGTGGCAGGGAGTGAAGCGGAGGCAGGAGTCAGGTTCCAAAATATCTGTGGTAAAGGAGAAAAAGTAAATAAACAGTCCAAAAAAAAACAAAGAGCGAAAAACAGCACAGGTTGAGCGGCGCTCGGCAGCGAGACTAACATGGTTGTCTTGACTCAGATTCACGATGAGTGGAAAGTTTGACCGGTCTAAGTGCTGAGGTGATTATGGGGAATGAGCGCCTGCATTGGAACTCCTGACTCCCGCGACACCAGACTTCACTCCTGCAATCAAGGACAGACAGAGGGAAGGGGGAGAGCAGAGAGAGAGCTACCTAGCAGCAGTAGGCCTAACACTATTTGCACATCATCTCTTGCACATCATTCCAGTGTTAATACTAAATTGTAATTATTTTGCACTATAGCCCATTTTATTGCCTTACCTCATAACTTGCTAAACTTGCACACTGTATATTATATGCTATTTCTGTTGTATTTTTGACTTTGTTTTGTTTTACCCATATGTAACTCTGTGTTGTTGTTTTTATCGCACTGCTTTCTTGCTTTATCTTGGCCAGGTCGTGCAGCTGTAAAATGAGAACTTGTTCTCAACTGGTTTACCTGGTTAAATAAAGGTGAAATAAAAAAATAAATAAAATTAAGGGTTTTTCTTTGTTTTTACTATTTTTTACATTGTAGAATAATAGTGAAGATATCAAAACTATGAAAATAATATATTTTTGATTTGTTTAACACATTTTTGGTTACTACATGATTCGATATGTGTTATTTCATAGTTTTGATGTCTTCACTATTATTCTACAATAAAAAAAATAATAAAAACAAAGAAAAACCCTTGAATGAGTAGGTGTGTCCAAACCTTTGACTGGGTAGTGTACTTATGATTCCCGTAAGCCTATAAATTGTGAATGGTCATTATAAGTCTGCCCGGAAAAACGCCCTCCATTCACCTTTTTATGGTAAGTCTGCACAGGGAAAAACGCCCCATTCACCTTTTTATGGTGACAATAATGTCCTTTTTATATGCTGTATAATTTGGAACTTTGAAATCAGGGGCTACGGCAGTTTCTAAAATAAAGAGCAAATGGAAAATTTGATCAAATGTTTTTGGTGGTAGTTGGCAGAATCTTTTAATCTTTTGTAGTAATCTTATGCTGTATTTTCCAAAGGACTGTGACAGTTTCTGAAAGAAAAAACAATCATCACCCGAACTCCCCATTGGTGTGCACCGGTCAGCAGAATGTTTGAATTCAACAATGTTTTGTATTTACTTTTTCCCGACCCAAATATGCTGGACTGCCAGCAGACCTGTAGAGCTCACCTCGTGCCATCATGAAAACCTTTGAGCGCCTGGTACTGTCCCATCTCAAAACTGAGCTTTCCCTAAACCAACTCCAGTTTGCCTGTGGGACAACGCTTGTCAACATGGGCTACATCCTCAAACACCTCGATAACCCAAAGACATATGCAAGGATATTGTTTGGTGGACTTTAGCTCTGCATTCAATACCATCATCCCAGAACTGCTAAGCAAGACAAACTCTCCCAGCTGAACGTGTCCCAGCCCCTTACCTTTCCATCTGTCTGCGGATCACTTACTTCCTGTCCAACAGGACGCAACACAGTGAAGCTGGGAAAACACCTTTTGGACTCTTTATCCCTCAGCACCGGAGTCGCCGCAAGTGATGCGTGGTCTCACCTCTACTCTACTCATTCTGCACCAATGCCATGCACCTCCAACAATGCATCTGTCAAACCACCCAAGTTTGCAGATGGTACAACTTGGTTGGTCTCACCACCAACGCACGACGAGTCCGGGCTCACCATGGAGAGGCCGACCGACCAAGTGGCCCCCGGTGCAGTCGCAACAATGTGGAACCCAATACAGACAAAACCATGGAAATGCTGGTTGACTCCAGAAAACGCCCCCAAAATCTCTCCCCTCGAGATTGATGGCTCAGCTAAAGGAAGTACGGCTGAATCATTCAAATTCCTGGGGACCATCATCTCCCACAACCTCAAGTGGGAGGACAACACTCACAGTGGTCACCAAGAAGGCCCACCAGCCGATGTACTAATTGCAACAGCTGAAAAGAAAACGCAAAAATCTCCTAGTCAATCCCGATCCGGTTTTACGATCAATCGCTAAGTCCATCCACACCTCCTCCATCCCCGTCTGGTTTGGGTCTGCGCCTGCTCGCTGCAAGGACAAACTGCAACGACATAGTTCGGCCCCTCAGAGAGCGTCACCGGCTGCCACCTGCCCTCCATCGAGGTCCTGCACGCACGCCAGGGCAAGGGAAGCGGGCAGAAAATCATCGCCCACCCCCTACGCATGGTCTGAAGTTTGCGTGGAGGTAAGGACATTCTCACGCCAAGCAAAATAATAAACAAAAAAAAGTATGTTTTTTATAAAATGCCAACTTTGCGGGAAAACTGGTGCACACATGTTTTGAGGTATACTGTGAGGGAAAAAAGTATTTGATCCCCTGCTGATTTTGTACGTTTGCCCACTGACAAAGACATGATCAGTCTATACTTTAATGGAGGTTATTTGAACAGGGGAGAAAACAACAAAATCCGAAAACTGTTATAAATGTATTTGTCATTTTAATGAGGGAAATAAGTATTTGACCCTCTGCAAAACATGACTTAGTACTTGGGTGGCAAAACCCTTGTTGGCAATCAGCAGAGGTCAGACGTTTCTTGTAGCTGGGGCACCAGGTTTGCACACATTTCAGGAGGGATTTTGTCCCACTCTTGCAGATCTTCTCCAAGTCATTGGAGGTTTCGAGGCTGACGCTTGGCAACTCAAACCTTCAGCTCCTCTCCACAGATTTTCTAAGTGGGATTAAGGTCTGGAGACTGGCCAGGCCACTCCAGGACCTAATGGGCTTCTTCTTGAGCCACTCCTTTGTTGCCTTGGTCGCGTGTTTAATGGGTCATTGTCATGCTGGAATACCCTCCACGACCCATTTTCAAGCCACTTGCTGAGGGAAGGAGGTTCTCACCCAAGATTTGACGGCACATGACCCCGTCCATCATCCTTGATGCGGTGAAGTTGTCCTTTCCCTTAGCAGAAAAACACCCCCAAAGCATAATGTTTCCACCTCCATGTTTGACGGTGGGGATGGTGTTTGGGGTAATAGGCAGCATTCCTCCTCCTCCAAACACGGCGCAGCTGAGTTGATGCCAAAGAGCCCGATTTTGGTCTCATCTGACCAGAACACTTTGATCATTCAGATGTTCATTGGCAAACTTCGGACAGCCCTGTATACTGTATGTGATTTCTTGAGCAGGGGGACCTTTCGGGCGCTGCAGGATTTCAGTCCTTCACGCGAGTGTGTTACCAATTGTTTTCTTGGTGACTATGGTCCCAGCTGCCTTGAGATCATTGGACAAGATCATCCCGTAGTAGTTCTGGGCTGATTACTGCTCCCTGATCATTGCAACGCCACGAGGTGAGATTTGCATGGAGCCCCTAGGCCGAGGGAGATTGACAGTTCTTTTGTGTTTCTTCCATTTGCGAATAATCGCAGCAACTGTTGTCACCTTCTCACCAAGCTGCTTGGCGAATGGTCTTGTAGCCCATTCCAGCCTTGTGTAGGTCTACAAATCTTGTCCCTGACATCCTTGGAGAGCTCTTTGATCTTGGCCATGGTGGAGAGTTTGGAATCTGATTGATTGATTGCTTTTCAGACAGGTTTTTTTAGACAGAACAAACTGAGATTAGAGCACTCCTTTAAGAGTGTGCGCCAATCTCAGCTCGTTACCTGTATAAAAGACACCTGGGAGCCAGAGATCTTTCTGATTGAGAGGGGTTCAAACTTATTTCCTCATTAAAATGCAAATCAATTTATAACATTTTTTGAGCATGCGCTTTTCTGGATTTTTTTTGTTGTTATTCTGTCTCTCACTGTTCAAATAAACCTACCAATAAAATTATAGACTGATCGATTTCTTTGTCAGTGGGCAAACATACAAAATCAGCAGGGGATCAAATACTTTTTTCCCTCAATGTATTTTGTACTTACGCAATGTTTATAAAATGGAAGCCTTGGGCTATTTATATTTTCAATGTTTTCCCGCATCCCATGCTGCTTTGGCATCTGGTCCAACCCGGGCAAGGGGGGGAAGGAAACGTGTGGCTAGAAGGCAACTGGGGGAATATCAATTTGTAATCTACTTTGACAACAATTTCGTTCAAACATCCCATTATGTAGTGATGAAATCGGACATGTTGAATGTGCTGATCGGGGAGATCAGGGGATGTAGCCTCTATACCGGGTGTTCCTACTAAATATTGATCATGTGTCTCATACTGCCAGGCAGCAGTAGCAAACAGGTTATAATAATAAACACGTTTCAGCTGGCTCACTATGCTTTAGTTAGCAGTGTACAGAGATGTAGAATTTCATTTGAGCCAGTTTGAACTACAGCAGGAAAATAATCCTGCAGCAACAGGAAAGTGAATTTTTATATGGATTATAATTAATAGATATTATATGGGTTCACGATTTTTAAGGGGAAAATCAGGGTTGAAATTTTTAAGTGGAGATTACAAACCTCAAAAGCATTTTTAAACCTCAAATACACTACACGCTTTAAATGTCCTGCACTGCAGGAAAGTTATCCTGCAACAGGGTGATCAAATTAAGATCCTACATCTATAGGCTAAATCCCCTAGGGCTATTCACATAAATACTGGCTAGAACTTTATATAGGGAGTAGGTTATTCAAGGCTTAGGTGTTATACCAACCTGCCTTATATTTATATCAATACAAAAACATGTTCCGGTGCACTACTGTGTCAAAGGCTGGAGATGGTATTTGTTGTTATTCACAAAGTACTTCGGAGTAGGAGTGCTGATCTAGGACCAGGCCCCCTCTTCCATATAATCGTATTATTTATTATGTAAAAGAAGAAACAGATCCTAGATCAGCAATCCTATTCTGGAGAGATCCTGTGCTTTGCCCCTGAAATGACCTTGGCAAAAAAGGAGCTAACAGTCAGTTGAGGTCTCACAGTGAGGGCTTTAAGGGACGCGGCAAAGAGGATCTTTAGATAGTCTGTCTTTGATTTCCACCGACCTCCTCTATTATGGGAATCAAAGCACTTCAACTTTACTTTGAGGGATCTGAAGGCTAGATATTGAGAATTTGACATTTTTTGATAACTCTTTCTCTCCCCCATCTCTTTCTTTTTTATTTCACCCACTCACTCACCCACCACTCACTCACTCACCCACTCACCACCCACCCACTCCTCACTCACTCACTACTCACTTGTCACCATTCTTTTTTCTCTTTCTCTTTCTCTCTTTTTTTCTCTCTCTCTCTCTCTCTCTCTCCCTCGCCTCTGCTTCTCGCTCGGTGTCTTTCTCCACATGAGGTTATTATGTAGTCGGGCACCTGTGAAAACACGGTATCCTTTCTCAGTGTCCCTTCTTGGTATTGCTAAGGGGGACCTACAACCCATGGCCAGCCAGCGCCCGACTCAGGACAATGGACTCCTCTGAAAAACATTAGAAATTGCCCTGAGGGGAGAAATAAAGTTGAATTGAATCCAGTTTCCAATATCTTTTTTTTTCAAAAAATTGATGTAATCCCAAATCCGACTCAAACGTATGGATGATCCATTGCAACCCCCCTCTGTTGTTTTGTCACTAGTATCATTGCTGTAGGTTTGCTTTGATGGGGTGTTAAGCTTAAGGCGTCCATTTTCTTTCTTTCTCTCTGAATCCCAATGCAGTTCAATGAGACAAATGGGTGGGATGACGGATTATTACATTGTAGTACATTACGGGTAAATTGCTCATTTACCAAATTGAATAAGTACATATAAAGGAAACAAAGTGTTTTCAAAAGAATCTGACTGGCTGTAGGCTAGAGTTTCTAAGTAGGCTTTGGTTATGATATTTCACAACAACTTATAATATATATTTGATATCAACTAGGGACATCACATTAATGTTCAACTAACTACACTAACCGAATAACCATACGATACCTAACAGTCTTAACATGAGTTATAGTCTATTTTGACTAAATGTAATTACGGCTGAGTCCCTCACCACCATTCCCTGAACTATATACTGCACATTAAGACTCTGGCGAGCTCCCCGCTTCAAAAGAGAGGAGTTAAGCTCGCGCTAACAACACATACTCCTTTAGCTGACCTTTTATGAACTAGCTAGAGAGTTAGAACCCCACTGTGAAGACAATACTGTGTGTGCTGTATATGTGTGTGTGTGTGTGTGTGTGTGTGTGTGTGTGTGTGTGTGTGTGTGTGTGTGTGTGTGTGTGTGTGTGTGTGTGTGTGTGTGTGTGCATATACTACGCGCCCTTTATGCGCCATGGTGTGACGCGCACGCATCACATGGACCCCGGTCGGACACACACAGCGAGAGCAGGTTGCTTCATACAATGCCTGGCACGCCGAGGATCCAACTCATTTACTAAAGAAATTGTTAACTGTGGCAACCGGACAGAGGCTGTCAATAGAGACGTATCGCTGTGTTTGTGTTTTCCCCAATGAATCACTGTGTCCTAACAAACAACCTTAATTAAGCCTCCACCCATGGGTCTGTTAGCCCACTGAAACGCTACACACACACAACATAGCATGGACGACAGGCACAAAACGTGTACACAACGCCCAAGAACACTGCTTAGAATTGGTGAAAGTGGGTACTGGGCTTTACATGACGGTAGCGTGGGTTTATCGCAATCCAACCGCTTTACAGCTAAATATATTCACTGAGCTAAATAAAGTACATGAGGTGGCTCAGGTTGATGAACGATTCCAAAAACAAACTGTGTCATTAGACAAATTAAAGACACAATAATCTAGGGGGAAATTACTTAAAAGTGTGAAAAAAACGTAATGTACTGAATACAACTGGTGACTGGCAGTGTCCTGAAAAAAAACCCTTTACTATTGCTGGAATTGAACATTATCCAGTTGTGGCTGAGAAGATAAATGACACTGCCGATATTTGAGAGTGGGACATCAACAAAGTGGGGGGGATGTCAGATTGGCAGTTGGCAGATTAGAACTAACACCATAATTACTCGTACAGTAGGGGACAGTAACTTCTGCTGTTCCAGAAGTGTTTTGTTTTGGCAAGTTAACATGCTCCAATTCACCTGTCCCCATGAGGCACTGTGTACCTTTCCCTGTCATGATCACGCCGCTGCTGCTGCTAGAGTAACCGCCGACGCCCCCGTACGTCTGACTCCGCACACTGGAGTGGATGATGCCTCTAATCATAGTTACAGTGAGGGAAAAAAAGTATTTGATCCCCTGGCTGATTTTGTACGCTTGCCCACTGACAAAGAAATGATCAGTCTATAATTTTAATTGTAGGTTTATTTGAACAGTGAGAGACAGAATAACAACAACAAAATCCAGAAAAACGCATGTCAAAAATGTTATAAATTGATTTGCATTTTAATGAGGGAAATAAGTATCTGACCTCTGCAAAACATGACATAGTACTTGGTGGCAAAAGACCCTTGTTGGCAATCACAGAGGTCAGACGCTTTCTTGTAGTTGGCCACCAGGTTTGCACACTCTCAGGAGGGATTTGTCCCACTCCTTTTGCAGATCTTCAGTTATTAAGGTTCGAGGCTGACGCTGGCAACCGAATCTTCAGCTCCCTCCACAGATTTTCTATGGGATTAAGGTCTGGAGACTGGCCAGGCCACCCCAGGACCTTAATGTGCTTCTTCTTGAGCCACCCTTTGTTGCCTTAGCCGTGTGTTTTGGGTCATTGTCATGCTGGAATACCCATCCACAACCCATTTTCAATGCCCTGGCTGAGGGAAGGAGGTTTCACCCAAGATTTGGACGGTACATGGCCCTGTCCATCGTCCCTTTGATGCGGTGAAGTTGTCCTGTCCCCTTAGCAGAAAAACACCCCCAAAGCAATGTTTCCACCTCCATGTTTGACGGGTGGGGGATGGTGTTCTTGGGGTCATAGGCAGCATTCCCCCTCCTCCAAACACGGGCGAGTTGAGTTGATGCCAAAGAGCTCCATTTTGGTCTCATCTGACCACAACACTTTCACCCAGTTCTCTCTGAATCATTCAGATGTTCATTGGCAAACTCAGACGGGCATGTATATGTGCTTTCTTGAGCAGGGGGACCTATGCGGGCGCTGCAGGATTTCAGTCCTTCACAGCGTAGTGCGTTACCAATTGTTTTCTTGGTGACTATGGTCCCAGCTGCCTTGAGATCATTGGACAAGATCCTCCCGCGTAGTTCTGGGGCTGATTCCTCACCGCTCTCATGATCATTGCAACTCCACGAGGTGAGATCTTGCATGGAGCCCCTAGGTCGAGGGAGATTGACAGTTTTTTTGTGTTTCTTCCATTTGGCGAATAATCGCAGCAACTGTTGTCACTTCTCACCAAGCTGCTTGGCGATGGTCTTGTAGCCCATTCCAGCCTTGTGTAGGTCTACAATCTTGTCCCTGACATCCTGGGAGAGCTCTTTGATCTTGGCCATGGTGGAGAGTTTGGAATCTGATTGATTGATTGTTTTTGTGGATAGGTGTTTTTTATACAGGTAATAAGTTGAGATTAGGAGCACTCCCTTTAAGAGTGTGCTCCTAATCTCAGCTCAGTACCTGTATAAAAGACACCTGTGAGCCAGAAATATTTCTGATTGAGAGGGGGTCAAACACTTATTTCCCCCATTAAAATGCACATCAATTTATGACATTTTTGACATGCGTTTTTCTGGATTTTTTGTTTGTTATTCTGTCTCTCACTGTTCAAATAAACCCACCAATAAAATTTATAGACTGATCATTCTTTGTCAGTGGGCAAACGTACAAAAATCAGCAGGGATCAAATACTTTTTTTCCCTCACTGTATCATTCAACCAAGACGACTACCTGTCGCTACAGATGTTGGATGTTAATTTGATCACCCTGTTGCTGGAGAACTTTCCTGCAATGCAGGCAAATTAAAACTTGTAGTGTATTTGAGCTTTAAAAAGGCTTCTGAAGTTTGTAATTTCCACTTTTAAATTTCAGAAATGATTTTCCCTTACGAAAAATTGATCAACCCCTACAAAAATGTATATTAATTATAATCAACATAATAATGAACATTTCCTGCTTCTGCAGGATTCTTTTCCTTCTGTAGTAAACAGACCTTAATCTTAGAGCAGATTTAGACACAGCTAGTTTGAATCCCGCTTCAAAAAATACATCAGGTTTAGTGCCTGAAGCAAGTGAGTTCCCAGAAACTATGTAAGATCTTGATAATCATAAATAATATAAATGCATTGATTTATACAAGGGAAGTCCTTATAGTGAAAGTTTGCCAACAACTTTAAAGGCTATGTTTCATAAAAAAATAAATAAAAATAATAAGAAGAAGAAACTCACTTTTTTGGGGGGGGGGTATTGACATCTACAAGTGCTGTATATTCTATTTTCTTTGTTGCCAGAATTATATAGCAACAACCTTTAAAGATCTATACCCTAGAGAGAAGTCAAGCCCAGGTAAATAATTTAACCCATCACGAAACAGACATGTTTATGATCTGGTCTGTACCTATAGCAGGCAGTGATTGATTGGCGCGGCCATTTTGTGAGATAAATGAGGAAGAGCTGCCTGGCTGCCAGAGCGGAGGCGGGAAACTGTGGTGGTTATCTCCTCCTTGGGAACAAATTTCTGCTCTTTTAAGCAGGTTCCCAACCATGCAGGATTAGCAGCCAGTAGAGCAGAGCAGACCAGGTGCAAGGCAATGCTGCAGGTTGGGCTCTGTCTGTCAATCTGTCTCTCTCTCAACACTGTCTGCTGGTAGATGTACTGAAGCTAGTTCACTTGGTCATGGCCCTCTCTCCACCCCCCCAAAATGAACCTGTTAATCCCATAGAGAAGCTCTCTCTCTCTCTCTCTGTCAATTCAATTTAAATTTAAATTCAATTTAAGGGGGCTTTATTGGCATGGGAAACATATGTTTACATTGCCAAAGCTAGTGAAATAGATAACAAACAAAAGTGAAATAAACAATCAAACATTTTTTTTTTACAGTAAACATTGCACTCACAAACGCTCCAAAAGAATAAAGACATTTCAAATGTCATATTATGTGCAAATAGTTAAAGTACAAAAAAGGGAAAATAAATAAACATAAATATAGGTTGTATTTACAATGGTGTTTGTTCTTCACTGTTGCTCTTTTCTTGTGGCAACAGGTCACAAATATTGCTGCTGTGATGGCACACTGTGGTATTTCACCCAATCTCTCTCTCAGTGGAGGTTGACAGAGGAGATATGAGGATTGGCTCACTGTAATGGCTGGAATGGAATAAATGGAACAGGACCAAACACATCAAACATATGGAAACCACGTTTGACTCTGTTTCATTAATTCCATTCCAGCAATTACAATGAGCTGTCCTTTTATAGCTCCTCCTAACATCCTCCACTGCTCTCCACTGACTCCCAGCTGCCGATTCTCTTATTTGTGTTATGTCTGGCTCAGGGGAAACTGAAGTGGGATCACGGGATACTGAATTCAGCCCCCTGGGTATAACTGTAGGGTTATGTCTGGCTCAGAGGATACTGAACTGGGATCACGGGATACTGAATTCAGCCCACTGGGTATAACTGTAGGGTTATGTTGGCGGGGATAGGGATTGAATTCAGCCCACTGGGATAACTGTAGGTTATGTTGGTAGGGAACGGATGTGGGATTGAATTCAGCCCACTGGGTATAACTGTAGGGTTGTTTGTTCAAAAGCAACAGGGCCCCCCAACCAACATTTACATTTATATTTACGCCATTTAGCAGACGCCTTATCCAGAGTGACTTACAACTAAGATGGATAATGCATGTTATGACAGGGGTGCAGGTTTTTGTTCCAGACCAATACTTACAAAAATAATATACAAAAAGTGAGGATGTTATCTCAAAGATGCAAACATGTCACATTATCATGACAACTTTTAATGAGATTTGGAGTGCCAGAGCAGAAACTGAAATATAGCGCCATCCTGTGGACACAATTTCTCCAGTCATAACATGTTGCCATACTGTCCCAAAAACTGAGAGCTCCACTGTATCTCTCCACTGTTTGTTTATAGGCTATAAAGCCGAGAGAAATCACTGAGTTCACCTCTATGACTTAGTGACGTGTCCAGTGTGCTGGTATTTATATATTATGGGTTATTAGTCACCCCTATCTAAGATCAAAGGCCGTAGTCAGGGAAAGCACCAGCATCCTGTTTTGATTTCACTCTGTTAACACTACACAGCAGAATGGTTTTATCATCTGAACAAGACTTGTGTATTATCATGTATTATTAACACTACATGTTATCATTAAGGCTAATTTGATGCTTATTTTACATAGGCACTAAATACCTACACAGTTTTAAATGGATTTATCTTCATAACCTATCTCTGACTAAGAAAGGCTGATTATATGCAGCCTATTCCTGCCAAGGGGGAAGATGTAACAGCCTCATTAGGCCTACGTCCTTCATGTCAGACAGCTATTAACATATACCGACTTCAGGGTCAGTGGGTGTTTTTTGCTTAGTACTCAAACAACAAGTAGGCATACAGTTAGTATAACCTCACACCGGCACATTACTACAGATACATGTGCAAAATATCAGCCTTGCAAAGCACAGTGAAATTGTCAAAGAGCAATACTGAGATTTCAAAGTGGTAAACGATGCATAATATGCATAATATACTTGTTTTTTTGCAAAATGAATAGGCCTACTGTGCATTTTATTCATGTTGAATTTAGGCCTATTAGTAAATGTCTTATTTATAGCCTACTGCATTCTATTATTCTGTTCTACACTATCTAAAAAATTAATTGGACAGCTGTCATGTTTATTTCATCTCGTTCAACGCTCTTTGAGACGGTCTCCTCCTATCCAAAAAGCATTTTGAGTATTAAATATTTGAACCATGTCTGTCTTCCGAACAGCCGGAGACACTCAACCATAATGTGAAGGTGCCCTAATTCCAGCGCAATAGCGTACCTGTGCTCAGGAGCCTGTGACCGAACGTCACTCCCCTCCTTCCCCTCCCCCCTTTCTCTCTCCGTCCCCGCCACCCCTTCAGAGTTTGTATTGCACCCGTTGCAGTAGGAGGGTTCATGTGCACATAATGACGTCGCTGCAAGTCTGTCTGACTCCTTCGCTGTTTTTATCAGTCATTCTATCGAAAGGCTAGAAAATCGTAAATCTGCGGAATTATGGTCCGAATGTGAGAATATCTGACGCGTTCGATTTATATGTCGTTTCTCGATGGTGTGTCAAAGCAGTGTCTTGATGTTGAGGATTACGAGTGATATGGCTACGCAGCTCAGAGTCCAAACCTACTGTTCGGTGCTTGAGCTGTCAGAACTGGGAAACTAGTGGATGTAGGCAAGAGAAAATACAGAAGAGCTCAAGTGGGGGGATATTGTAAAGAAGAAGAAATAAGGTACAGGCTTGTTTTCGTGTCTTTAATCTCTCTTCTGGATTATTGCTGCCCAGCAACACAGCCACTTGACAAATCTGAATGTCGTAATTAAGGTAAGGGCGCATAATGATATAGCCCGAGGTAGGTAATAGACTAGTGGTTATTATAATACTTAGATTAATCTGTCAACTCCTAAACGAAATGTGAATTACTTTAAAATGTCACCTGAATTATCCACAGGAAATCTTTAACTTTGAACTATATCCTGGGACCGCCCAGACAGATTGTGACCTATAGGCTATAAATAAAATTAAAGGCTGCCTATTTCTCTTCTCTAAACAATAATAATAGCCTAATAATAATAATAATTTGATTTATTTGGGCCCAGAGGCTATTGGGCGCATTTATTTATTATGGAATCTAAACTGTTTAGGACTTTTCAAAGATAGTTAATAAACAATTTGAACTTTTTCTCCAGTGACATTTCCATCAGATAATAATTATTTACAATAAGAAATCATGGATAAGACTATGGCTTGCTCCGCTGTCATTGCAGAACTACGATGTCTAAAATGACCTGCATTCTAACTATTAATGCACTTTTGAAATAGTTTTGCACACTCTTGATCAGTTGCATCAATGTCAATACTGTGATGTGCATTTTGGTAGATCAGATTGGCCACAAATGTTGCATAGCCTTCCTTCATCTGTCGTTACAACCGGGCATGTAGCCACCTGTTTTTGTAGTTTGTGCGTCGACAACCAACCTATCACATAAGCGTTCTCATTTATTATAGCCTAACCCGTAATTAGGTCAGCTCAATCAAAATTGCATTGTTTTTCTTTAGTCCTTCACTTTGACAGTAGGCTAAAACAATAAGTTTACGAGGGCATAAGTTTACGAACAACAACATTACATTACCCATAATATAAAGGGCTAAATGTGATAGCATGGGTCAATACTGCCCATTGAATTATTCTCAAAGTTGTGATATGTTTTCCAGAAGACGCCAAAGATAGATACCACTTCAAGATGTCGCAGCTATGTTGTGTCTGAAAACCAAAGCGGAGTGACAGAATAGTCGGACCAATCCGTGAATGGCGTGATAAAAGTTTATGTGACGCTGTGTCTGTCTCTATCCAATGGAAGTGCCCAAGAGGAGGAAATGAACAGTATAAAACTACGTCATGTATTTTTAAAGTCAAACTGTACCGACTTGGGATTTAATGGTAAGTAAGTCAATTAACCCTTTCCCGCAACCCAGAAGTTATTAAATGTTATGCATCTAAATAAATAAATTATAAGAAGGAACTTGTTATGAATGATAAGGTGTGATGGGAAATTGAGTCATATAACGATTATTACTCAGACATGACAACACACAACCTATAATAATAACTTAATACATTAACTTGACAATTCTAGCTGGTAGTTAAATCACTGTAAAATCAAACGTGTATAGGTTCAACAAATATGCAGAGGGAATGGATCATGCTCAGCTCCTAGCACTGTGCCTCCCGTGCATTGCTTAACTTTTCCCAGAGACATTCTCAGGTCTCCAAACATGACTAGGTGTCAAATGGAACCCTATTCCCCCATAAGGCCCTGGTCAAAAGAAGCACTTTAAAGGGAATAGGGTGCCATTTGGGACATACCGCCTTAGACAAAGTTCCCATATATAACAATTTCACCTCAGGGATTCTTAGTTTAAAAGCCAAAGCAAATAAACAGTTGACTAAGTGAGGAGGAATGTCTAAAATGAATTTCCAGAAATTAATATGACTTGGATTGAGAGAGAAAATGCTTGCTGATTTAAAAGGATACTTAACTTGGATACTGTAGATGCTTAATTTCCCTGCTATATAAACACACTTAAGTCAATCTTAATGAAATCCCCATCCATTGAATAAATACTTTACACTGTTCATGATTTAATAAATATTTGTGTTCAATTACAGTTTTTATATTCAGTAGTATGCTCTCAGCTACGGCAATATGAGATTCCAGCGGCTTGTGAATGCTATATGAATGATGCATAAAAAATTGCCTACCACTTTGAATTCATATTTAAACAGCATTCATTGAATGAATGTATTCCTCCAACCTGCAGGTGAATCAATGACCCAGCGATGGAGACCAAAAAGATACCCAAGTTTCTCAAGGATCCACGACACGGAGAAGAACAGATGGTCCCATGTCCCCAGCAGTGCCATGGACTACTGCTGCAGCGGCCAGGAGGCCGGCAGCCTGAACCTGAACAGCAACAGTGATGTCCTGATGGACATAGTCAACGCCAGCTGCTCCCCAGCAGCAACACAGCCGACGGCAAGGAGAGTAACAATAACAACAAAGAGAAGAAGAAGCTAGAGCAGCAGCCTACTCTCAAACTGACCCAGAACCAGCACCAGCCTTTTGTTCTCCCCTCTTGAACAGTTCCCTCCATGGGAGGAAGAACCAGAGATGATGGACTCCAAGGAGCTCTCCAAAACTGTGGCTGAGTCCATGGGCTTGTATATGAACGCGGCCAGGAGGCCAACGACTTGCGGCTTCGCCAACAGGGGGCCATGTGTAGCCCGGGAAGATGTACCCAGCGGGGTTTGCAGGCGCCCTGTCTCGAGGACAGCCAGTGTGCTGCGCCCCACGAGTCCCCTTCTACGGGGTTCCCGAATCAGCCCAGCTCCACCCCAGGGATTGCTGCTCATCTGGAACCCCAGCAGGGTCAGCCATCTTGGGCTTGTCTCTGTCCTGCAGCCCCCCAGACGCCAGCTCCATCTCAGCCCCGGGAGGCAGCAACAACCTGGTTTCGTCCCACCACCAGCCCCACCTGCTTTGGGGGGCCATTCGCCTGTTCAACCATCAGTAGCCCGACCAGCAGAACGCCGCCGGCCCAGCTCTAGCCCACAACCACGCCCACAGGAGGAATCTCGGCCACCTGCAGCCCAGCAGGGTCCAGCACGGTGGGTCGCCCCGCCCACTAGCCCCTCACTGATGCGGCCCATCTCCAGCCCCCCCAGAGCATGAGCAGGCCGTGCGCCTCCCCACCCGTCATGCAGCACCTCTACCAACATGAGGTCATCGCCTGCACCCAGCCCCACCGGCAGCACCAACAACACGAGGGCTTCACCGCCTATCTCTAGTCCGACCACCGGGGCCCCATGGCGGGTGTCCCCGAGCCCCAGACCCTCTGGCAGCGGGGTGGGTTTGCCGGGCGATCCAGCCCTGCTAGTGAATTGGGCCTGGTCCAAAATGACCCCAACAGTCCAGAGGGACGAGGAGACCAGCAGCTTCAAGGAGTTTGAGTTCCTAAGGTGGAGAGCGTGGACGGGGAGATGTTCAACGTAGGCCTGGACCACATGGGTATGGTGAAGTTATCAAAATGAACCCGGACACAGACTATAGGAGCATGTGTCTGGGTAACGGTAGCAACAACACAAAGTGTAACCAGGCCACCGGGTTGCCCTCGGCAACGGCTCACCTTTCATCAGACAGATAAAGAGTGAGCCAAACAAAGACGCGGCGGATGCATGAATCCTCAGTGCTACAGTGAGCAGCAGCAGCAGAACACTCTATGGGTCTCTTCCAGTCAGGTCCGTCCGAGATCACCTACTTGTCTCTGAGGGACAATAGGCTGACGAATACAGTCCCCTGGGATCTTGGGACCTCCGGGCACGAGATGAATAGCAGTTCGAAGCCGGCGTGTTCCCCACAACCTCCTGTCTAAAGTTAAACAAGAGAACAACGATGGCAGCTACTACCAAGAGAACAACAACAACGCGCCCACGCCGGCAGGGGCGCTAACTCAGGCGGACACTGCTTTCACCACCAGATCGGAGCACAGGGGACAATGTCTTTCGCGCGCACGCACCAAGGACTGCGGGACAAACCCTTATTGAATCTAATTTCTGTTACCGCGGATGGAGTCGCGGAAATCCCGGCCCGGCATGTCGCAGGGTCAAGAGGAGAGGGCTATCCAGGCCATGGCTGCATGCCAGACAGCATGTCAAGGTAAGAAAGAGATGGATGCTGCTGCACAACTCCAGGACAGTAAGAGCGGCTGGCTGGCTCAGAAATGTTTGTTACCTCAATATAGAAAAGTTGAAGGAGAAAACAAACAGCATTGTGGGTACTGTAGTGCTGCTGCACAACTCCAGCACAGTGCGCTGGCTCAGAAACTGTTATGTTATTTAGACGTGTTATAAGACGTGATGGATTGGCCACAGCATCTGCACAAAGCACACCCATGGTATAATCCAAGTGCTCTCATGCGCAGAGAGAGTTGCTCCCTGCTGTGTAGCTTTTGAGTCGAACTGGAGTCTGTTTACTTCAGTGTGACAGGATGAATGAAGGGACAGTGTGTCTGTTTAAAGACCATGTGGCCCGAGGGGTTAAAGAAGGGCGTTTCTCCGAGTCGGGAACTACCAAAATACTAATAACAACAAGGCTTGGGAAAGGGAAAAAGCAGCGGGATGTTGGCTTGGCTGGGAGAACAGGAACTAAGGGATGGGGTCCAGGTCATTGTTACAGTGCATTAGCATGGGATAGCAACATAGCAACACACACAATGCTGCCCTGGACCTATTCTCTACTGTATCTAATAGAGGCTAAGCTTGCTCTCTTATCAGAGCTATGTGTATGCACAAAAACAAAATTTATTGAACTGTTATTGAGAGGTCCGAAAGGACCTTGTGTAATGCAAATATATTTTTACGAGCCTGGGAGCTGGCAATTATGTGGCGACGCCATAAATTATTATGAATGATAGATCACATGCTTTTGTTCTCAGATATAGGAAACAAACAGTTGCTTTGGCAGGGCGGAGACCCCGCCAAACAAAAACAAACATGCAGGAAAACGGCCAATCTGACAACGTCTAACTTTGACACAGTGGTTGTTCGACAGTTTATCTGATGTCCCAGTGGAGTGTGAAGCTAAATACAGCATTATGATATTAAGATCCAGGATAATAAAACAAAAAGATTCACAGCTATGAAACCGACGAAATTGGAAAAAACTTGTCCAACTTTGTTGCAAATTCAGTATGTGAAGGGTTACATAAATCATTGCCTTCCTTGCATAAGGAGTTTGTTTATTTGTTTACAGTTAATTTAAAGATATGAAGATATGATTATGGTTGGTATTTGGAGAGTTTCGATTTGTTTTTGGTGTGATATATTTTTTATTTTGATCATATCACAGAGGGGATGTCTAATAATGGTGTTATAAAATCTGAGCTGATCACTGAAGCCGTAGGAACGATGCAACGAACACGGCACACTGTAAAATGTCCTACTTATTATTGCATCTTTACGATAGTCGGGTGCAGGAAGCACTAAACAAAGCCATAAACGGTATCCCCTCCTGACTTACAAAACTTTGATAGATGTTTCCCGAAGAGAAATACATTTGATTATTTGGGGCAATGGCGTGGTTTGGAATGCTTTTTGTTTGTTGTTTTTGCCCAGAGCAAGAGAGAAGATCGCCACTACTGCTAGACTAGCCCAATTGGCCAATGTGTTCCAATGTGGTTGCAACATTTACATTTTAGTCATTATCCAGAGCGACTTACAGTTAGTGAGTGCATACATATTTGTATTTTTTTTATACTGGCCCCCCGGGGAATCAAACCCACAACCCTGGCGTTGCAAAGCGCCATGCTCTACCAACTGAGCTACACGGGCCAACAATGATTTATATATACACTAGTTGACTGATAGGGGGTGCAGTGTTGAAACCAGCCGTGCCTCCATCTTGGCACTACCCATCGTTGTAACAAATATTTTGGAAGCTTTAGAAATGCATTTATTAATGTCTACATTCGTTTTTGCCACATGTATTCTATTACAGACACCATAGTGCATCATTTTAAATGAAATTATGTGAGCTAAACATAAAAAAGTATATATATTTTTTAGCTTATTAATGTTACTTTCCCCACTATAACAAAAGATACTTCAATACATGTAATCTTGTCCTTAAAACATTAATTGAAATACTGTAGAATTCCATTCATTCCTATGGCGGACTGCTCTACTGGGGGAGTGCCAATATGGGCCGACCGCGACTTCAAAGCCTCTCAAAGGCCAATACATAGCATCAGCAATCAAGGGTTTATATTCATCATTGGTCTCAACTAATGATTTTTTCTTCTCCCCAACCCCCTTTTTTTTTGAACGCACTCACAAACAGATCTACAACAATTATCCAATCTCACTCAAAATAGCACCAATAGCCCCATCAGTCTGGTTAAAAATGGTTCAATGAGTCAGCCTTTGTCCTGAGGCTGGCATGTTGGACCAGGAGGTCAGTCCCTGTCCCATTGAGTTGAATGTAACATGGACACCAGGGAGCTTTACTAAATCCAACACATCGTCTTCCGTATCAGTAGACCAAGTGCTACAACTCATTCAGTTGTTCTGGCTGCTGATCAGGGCTATTCTTGTCATACTTGGCTATGGAATGGTCAGTGTCTTTGGCATTCAGGATGTACAGTAGAGTATGTGATAGGGGGTTAGGGCATGTATTCGAAAAGTGATTTTAGAGATAGGAGTGCGAATCTAGGGTCAGGTTATAAAATGTCTAACATTTTATTTTATGATTAAAAGTCGTAACTGATCCTAGATTGGCTCTCCAATCTAAAGACTCTTTGTGAATAAGGGCCCAGAGAATTAGTTAAGATCAGGTGGGAATTAGTCAGATTTACATGCCATTCTGTCAGTTCAATTTCTATGGTTACAGCAGAAGACATATGCAAACTATGACAGTAACAACCTAAAAAAAAAGTTCTACTGTACTTTATGACCTAAATACTTGACTATGCTTGTATAACCCCTCTAACCCCCTCTTTCAAGAAATCTGGGCCTAGTTTGACCCCATACTGATTTGAATAACTCAATTTCTTTTTCAACAGTTAGAATGATTATCCTAGGTACGAAGCAGCAAATGAACTCAATGGTTTTTCCTAAACGGTTGGCCCGCCCCCTGACTTCTATTGTGTTTTAAATCAATACTGGATACAGAGGAATAGCCGGATGTTTGACTGGCAGAGAGCGAGGTGATGTCTATGTGCAGTGGAATGACTATATTGTGTTTGCGCTTACACACGTGTACTGGTGTGTGTGTATGTGTGTGTGCCCCTGCGCCTGCATACAGTATCTGTGGGTTTCTGTGAGATAACAAGGCATGCAGTTCCTCCCAAATGACCCGGCCGTTACCTTAGACAACCTGTCTCTTCCCCTATGGTGGGAGCCAGAGCTTCAATGATGTTGACGGACACTGCCACCCCTAGGCCTAATGAGATCCAGCTTAGCCCCCTAATGACAGGGCAGGATGACAGGCAGAGGTGGGCCTGAGCCTGGCCTGGCCGGATGGCAGGGAGCCAGATACAGACACAGCTCTGGGAACTGCCGCCTCTTTGAAACTACACACTTAGCGTCACAAGAGGTTAATCAAACCGCACTGGGGAAGACTAGCCAGAGTCCTAAGTGCTCTCAAAGAAACAACACTTCATTCCAACTACATATAGCTCATCACAAGAGGAGGGGTTCAATCAATACTGCACTGCAGAAGACCGATATGCCTTTGATTAAGAAATATTGAGCTTTATTTAATTATATTCCTGTGCTGAGAATGCTTGTTTTTATGTGATTAATCAATTTTAAAAAAATGTTGTTTCACCCAGTGGACAAAGTTTATGGTACCTATGAATTACATTTTCTTAGGGCGCATTTACAATCGCTCCAAGTAGCCAAGCTTTGCCGCAGTGTGAGTTGAGGATGGACTTCCTGCCAGGATCACATAACCCCAAAAAGTCCAATTGCAGGAATTCTATGGTCCAGTCCAGCTCTGGATGGGTTAGTATTGTACCCAGGCCAGTATTTCATCAGGAGAAAGTTACACAACCGCTAAAAACCAGCAAGAAACTGGAACTTCCTTTGATCAACTGGGAAGCCTTGGATGGCAGGGAGGGAGCGGAGAGAGAGAAGGAGGGAAAGAGAGAGAAAAGAGAGAGAGAGACAGAGAGAGAGAGAAGGAGAGAAAATCGAGAGAGAGTGCTAGCTCGAGAGAGAAATCCCTGTACAGTTAGTATTTTTTTCAGGCATCACTTTGGTTTCCTCAGTAAATGAGGTAATTTTTTTAATTAAAAATGACTGTTCGGCCGGAGGAGTCTGGATTACTCAGTGCGAAAGCTGCTTTTAACTTTAATTCAAGAGAGGAAAAAAGAGAGGGAGAAAAGAATCTCCTTAGGCCCAGAATTATTTTCCATCAGAGCCTGGTTTGCTTCAGTGCTTGGGGAGAAACAGGTGGCCAACTTTATGCGGTGCAGAGATTTACATTTTGAACAGGATTTTCCCCAGCTCTACTTAAATAAGATGATATTCGACTGTATGTTTGTAGGGAATCCACTAGAAGTATTTACTGCTTAAAGCTTGTAGGGGATCTATAGTCCGATGTACAGTATTACTTCAAAGTCTATGTAATAGCTAAAATCCTCTTTTGAGTCTACCTCCTTAATTGAGATATACAGTGACATGTGAAAGTATTCACCCCCTTGGCATTTTTCCTATTTTGTTGCCTTACAACCTGGAATTCAAATTGATTTTGAGGGGTTTGTATTATTTGATTTTACACAACATGCCTACCACTTTGAAGATGCAAAATATTTGTAATTGGTGAAACAAACAAGAAATAAGACAAAAAACAGAAAACTTGAGCGCGCATAACTATTCACCCCCTCACTCATCTGACCAGAGTACCTTCCTCCATATGTTTGGGGAGTCTCCCACATGGTTTTTGGCAACACCAAATGTGTTTGCTTATTTTTTTTTTTTTAAGCAATGGCTTTTTTTCTGGCCACTTTCTGAAAGCCCAGCCTGTGGAGTGTACCTTAAAGTGGTCCCATGGACAAATACTCCAATCCTCCGCTGTGGAGCTTTGCAGCTCCTCCAGGGTTATAATATAATATGCCATTTAGCAGATGCTTTTATCCAAAGTGACTTACAGTCATGCGAGCATACATTTTTGTGTAAGGTGGTCCTGGGATCGAACCCACTACCTTGCCAAGCTACAAGCGCCGTAGCTCTACCAGCTGAGCTACAGAGGTCTCTTTGTTGCCTCTCTGATTAATGCCCTCCATGCCTGGTCCGGTGAGTTTTGGTGGGCGGTCCCTCTCTTGGCAGGTTTGTTGGGGTGCCATATTATTTCAATTTTTTAATAATGGATTTAATGGTGCTCCGTGGGATGTTCAAAGTTTCGGATATTTTTTTATAACCCAACCCTGATCTGTACTCTGCACAACTTTGTCCCTGACCTGTTTGGATAGCTCCTTGGTCTTCATGGTGCCGCTGCTGGTGGTGCCCCTTGCTTAGTGGTGTTGCAGACTCTGGGGCCTTTCAGAACAGGTGTATATATACTGAGATCATGTGACAGATGTGACACTTAGATTGCACACAGGTGAACTTTATTTAACTAATTATGTGACTTCTGAAGGTAATTGGTTGCACCAGATCTTATTTAGGGGCTTCATAGCAAAGGAGGTGAATACATATCCATGCACCACTTTTCCGTTATTTATTTTATAGAATTTCTTTTAACAAGTTATTTTTTTCATTTCACCAATTTGGACTATTTTGTGTATGTCCATTACATGACATCCAAATAAAAATCTATTTAAATTACAGGTTGTAATGCAACAAAATAGGAAAAACGCCAAGGGGGATGAATGCTTTTGCAAGGCACTGTAAATGCTGTCATGCACCATTAAGTCATGGAAATGGTGTTAGTGTTTAAATCAATGTGGCTGGGGACCAAATTAAGATACAACCTAAAAAGGCCCAGTACACTTGTAGGTATCTAGTAGGTGGCTGGGTCTAAATCAACAAATAAAAAAATAAAACTATTTCTCTACATTTTATGCTTATGGATAAAAGAGAGCATTTATTTAAAGTTACGGCCAGTAATTTTTTTGCCCTTGAATTGGAGCCAATGGTTTGTGTGTATATCCTATAGAATAGGCCTGCCAGCATCGCTGTAGTTGGCTGGTTAAGTAATCGCAGCCCCAGTCATAGAAATATAATTAGTAACTCTAATAGTACTATATAATTTAATTATACTATATGTATATTTCATATTTATTACTATTTTTAGTTATTGTATTTCTATGGCACCGCCTGGGAGAAGAGGAGTAGAATTGAGTCAGGTGGGAGGAGAGGGTGTAAAAGGGAAAAGAGAAGGCTTTGCCTCTGGACTGGCCAAGTCCCAATGTTCTACTGGCTGGACGAAAGGGCGCACTCCTGAGAGAACCTAATAGGTTTAATTTTGTTTCTAAATTAATGGATGGCATTGATTTGATTAATTCAGACGCGCTGGATACTAATATCTAATTAAATCCACGTCCTCGTGGTGCTGCTGGTACGGCTGGCCCCGTGCATTGTGGGATGTGAGGCCGTGAGGGGCGTTAGTTGCCCGCTTGGGGATGTGGATGTGAGACAGGGGTGTTGGGGGCATGTCCCAGGTGTCTCTACTTGCCCTAGCAAAGGACAGTGTCCCTGAGGAGGTAAAGACATTAGAGTCTTAGCGAATTCCACGTGGTCACATGAGAACCACCGTATGTCGGGTCCTCACCTTTGTGTAAATAATGACTGGTGTTTTTCCATATCACCTGTGATATCTCGAGCCCATGAGTAACTTCCCATCTGTTAGCCCCGATAATGTCGTTTGTAATAGTTCATTTCTTTTATCCCGCATTATACCGCACTCAACATAAACTAGTGTGTGAGTAAGTCACACACACACACACACACACACACACACACACACACACACACACACACACACACACACACACACACACACACACACTTTATGGTTGAGTGCGTATAATGCGGGATAAAAGAGAAATGAACTATTACAAACGAATTATCAGAGCTAACAGATGGGAAGTTACTCATAGACTTGAGATATCACAGGGGTGATATGGAAAACACCAGTCATTATTATCAATGCAAGGATTATGAGAGAAATGAGCTCAAAAAAGAATCACTTGAAGCTATGGACTAAAATAAAATAATTATTAACAGCTGTCTTATGAAATTAATTTTGTAGTATGACATTCAAAGCCTTGGTTAAAAACACCGAACATGATTCCCCGCAGGAAAAGATGAGAGGAGAAAGGAAGGATATAACCTAATGAATTGATCATACAAGCGCTAATTACTGTTCTACCTCCCCCTCTCTTTCTCTGTTACTGCATCTCCCCCTCTCTCTCTGACTGCAACAATCCTCCTTCCCTTTCCACCCTTTTTCTTTCTCGTTCACTCTCTGACTGTACTCCTCCCTCCCTCCCTCTCTCCCTCTCCCTCCCTATCCCCCCCCTCCCCCCTCCCTCCCTCCCTCCCTCCCTCCCTCCCCCCTCCCTCCCTCCCTCTCTTCCTCCCTCCCTTCCCTTTCACTCCCTCTTCTACTGTACTTCCCTCTGTCTCACTCTCTCTTTTTGCTGTACCTTCTTCCTTCTCTCCCCCCTCTCCCTCCCTCCCTTTCTGTCCCTTTCTCTCTCTCCCTTCTATTCACACACACACACACAGCTTCGGGCACCCTAATAAAAGTGTGGCTTGCCTGTTCGCAAGGACTGCTGGGATCAGAATGCCTGTCCTTATTTCAACCTCTTCTTGAAACAGGGTTTGATGAAACTTGGCCAAATTTCCACTGTGGGCCATACTGTAGGCAGTAGGCACAGTGTGTGTGCTCAGACATACAGAGTGCTTGTCCTCTCTGTCATTGAGCTCTTTTTATATATGTACGAAGGTAATGTAACTGTATACTTCTACCACTACGATGCAAAGCATGGGATTAAGATTGTGACGATTGTCCTGGTTTCTATCAGTAAAAGCTGTGTGAAATGGGGTGAGAAGAGTGTCAGGCCTTGTTAGCAGCTGAAAGAGTTATCAAGACACTGGGAGGCTCCTATGATTTATATAGAAGATCTGTTTATGAGCTACCACAATGCCCTTTTAAGTTGGTGTAGGCCACGATTCATCTCACAAGTAACTCGATTGTGGGATTTTGATATTACGGTAACTAATTGTGTCAAGAGTCTGACAGATTTTACGGTAGGCAAAATATTTGATGTCTATCGGTTTGATGGACAAGGACATCATTCATCATTTATCCGAGCCATAAAAAGCAATGAGATCCATATTACATTTTAGTTTTCTTTGAGTAGAATCCCTCCTCTCCTTCTGCGTGCATCATTGTCTTCCTCCCTGCATTCTGATCTGCTCTACTGACCAAATAAGGGCATGGCTCGATTCATCACATGTTTAATTGGGAGTTTAAAGCAAAGTATTCAAGCCCTGAACTGCTGTGTTTACTTAGCCTAGCTAGCAGCTATCTCATCACTGGACAGGACGGGACCCGACTCACTGACATACGCGAAATAGATGGCCATTAAGGAAAACACTTCAAAAAATGTAAAATTGTTCTGGCATGAGCTTCCGTTAAAAAGTCCAGTTGGCTCAATTAGATGGGAGGAAGGGGGGGAATATACACACCCCACATGTACACACACGCACTGTACTTTTCAGAATATGTCTAATAAATCTTCAAAAGTGGCTGTCGCATGGCTAGCGTGATGGCATCAAATATGACCTAGTAGTAGCCCACTGTCACACAGAGCTTTCTTTATATTCTAACCTGGAAGTCTATGGGAAACAACAACGGACTGTGTCAGTCAGTGTGCTCTGTGCTTTGTCGGCCCTTGGAGTTGCACCCAAAAACCCACCCCATGGAAATCCCTGGTTAGTTTGTTATGACTCAGGCTATCATGTCTGTAGCGCCCCGGGGACAGGCTCTGATAATGTAGCGCCCTGGGGGACAACCCCTGATACAGTGACCCAAAAGCCAATGTAAAAGGAGACTTTAGGGTCTGATGACAGTCCATAGAAAATACACTGTACCCCGTTGAACTTGTCGACATCCACGCAGACTGACGCGACGCAATCGCGAGACCAAGACTTTAAAAGGGGTAAACTTGTTTATCAGAATCAAAATGGCTGCCTATTGCAGGGTAGGGATGGAGGGTATAGGGATAGATAATCATCCTGTAACTGCCTGGGCTTTTCAGCCAATGACAATGACATTGGCCCACAATGGCCCCTGTTATGTAGAACAGATCCAAAGCCATTGTGTAACAGGTTGTGTGAAGGTGATATGCTGGGATGGCTTGGCGCCCTACAACACTTGTGTGACTTACAGGCTGTTGTATTGTTTGCATGGGAGCCATGTTGTGCAGACAGGAATTTTTTTACTTGACGCGATACTTTCATACAGCAATGGTGAGAGATATTTGTTCCCATGTCTTGTTTATTTGCGAGTGTCCCTGGCTGCTATGTGTCCAAATACCCTGGGTGTCTTTTTAGGAGAAGACCCGGCTACAGTGGGGCAACCTGAATCCAACCTAGATCCAAAATGGAGGATCAGTATACACTGGAACCATTGTGTTCCCTGTCAATTGGCTCTCTGGACCCACAATGTTTCTCTACAGTGCACTGCTCCTAAGACTGGCAAACCCTGGGTCTGGTTTAACTGCACTGTACCTGGTACAGGCCAGACATTCCCTGTTTACTGTCTGCTGTTGCTTTGCCAAGCCAGCCACTTGGTTTCAGCTGCTTGGTTCAGTCTAATCGGTAGGGAGACAGGCTGGCTTTTATTTGGATTCAGCCCTGTTAAGCAGGCGGCTTTCTGTCGCGAGCTTCAATAGGAGCAATGCTTTATATACAAACTTGCCCTGGGATTTAAGGGGGTTAGGGTGGTTGTGTTGATAGATAGGCAGTGGCCCATACTGTGAGATTACGGTTCCAGCCGCAAAAGACACAACGGCTAGAAGTTGTTCTAGCTTTACTTTACGAATAGTTACTATACATATATTCTCAACACAATACCTGTTATCTTCTTCTTTGAGTAATGTATGGTCATTGGCAAGGTAATTGAGAGAGTAGAATTATCCTGTATGCGTCAGGTGTCCATGCATATGATTCTTCTTGAGCTATTCCTGATTTTTAAGGAGATTGACCCCATTTAGCACACAAAAAAGATTTATCTTGCAAGAGCAACCGTCTTGCTCTAAGAAAAACAAACAGAGAAAGCAGAGTTTTCTCCTCTCGATGCAAATTCAAGTAATACCCGCTGCAGAGATAAATCTTACTAATGCAAATTAGCATTTAATCCCTTACGGCATAACTAGAGCACACATCTGGAGTGATAATTTGCAGTTTTTACGGTCTGAATGGATGGCTCAGACTCACATACTTAGAGTCTTTGGGCCAGTCAGCCAGCCAACCCTTAAAACACAGGTAGGAATGCAGCCAGCTAGCTAGCTTGCACCTTCAACCCATCTTTAGCTAACACAATAACACAGCTTTAACTAACACAATAACACAGCTTTAGCTAACACAATAACCCAGCTTCAGTAAAACAACTCAAAACAACAACAACTAAATGTAGGCCCTCTAGATGGCTGTGACACATTGTTTTTTGTGGAATGAAACTAGCTCCTTTAGCACAAAGGCCAGCTAACAGCTAACACATGACACACAGCTTCAGCCAACAGCTAACACTAAGACACAGCTAACAGCTAACACTAAGACACACAGCTAACAGCTAACACTATGACACAGCTCCAAAACCAACAGCTAACACTAAGACACAGCTAACAGCTAACACTATGACACAGCTTAAGATAACAAGCTAACACTATGGACACAGCATCAGCTAACAGCTAACACTATGACACAGCCAACAGCTAACAGTATGGACACAGCTTCAGCTAACAGCTAACACTTTGACACAGCTTCAGCTAACAGCTAACACTATGGCACAGCTTCAGTAAACAATGCCAAACAACAACTCTTGCCCCAACACTGCACTGTAGCACATCTAGATATGGCTGTGACATATTGTTTGAGCCAGTCCACTTTTCTCCCCAGTATTCAGAGGGGGGAAATCTGACCCATTTATGCTCAGTGCAGATTAGCTAAGCAGTGTGCTTCAGCTTCATGCTGCAGCAGCCCAGGCAGCAGTGGCTATGTTGGCCCTGTGTAGACCACGACTGCATCCAAATGGCACCCTTTTTCTCTTTAGTGCACTACGTATGACCAGAGCCCAGGGCTTTGGTTAAAAATAGCACACTACATAGGGAATAGGTTGCTATCTGGGATGCACCCAGGGCTAACAGGGCTAAGTGTCTGGCAAGCTACATCCAGGAGTGTTCATTAGGGCCTCTCTGAAAAACTAGAGAGTAACCTGACTTAAGAGCATGTAGACTATAATGCCGCTTTCCATGGTAAATGACTGTGTGTCACCCACTCCCCTTTACGTTTGCCATTGAAAGCTGATGTTTTTCCCTGTATCCATCCACACAGTCAAATGACTTCCACATACTGTAGCTTCGTGGAACAGGGTAGTTTATTGTCAGTTTTATCTCTAAACCTTTCTCTGATGTCTTTCCCAATTTATTCAGAAGGAACACGTGCAAAAGCTGCAAAAGCTTCTGCAGTCGGTTTGTTTTTGGAGGAGGAGGAGATGTTTTCTTGGGATGAGTTTGAGCATGTTTGGAGATGCCTGGAGTTCTTTCTTCCATTTCAGTGTACGTACTTACACCCCGGCAACATGTGCACAGTAATTATTCTGTAATCGTAAGAACATCTGTGTCAAGAGCATAGACGCTCAGGTGCTCGCTGACACCATTCCATCAGGCTCTGCGGATAGATGCTTGTTTGACAGGTCGTGTGAACGGCGTTGGAGCAGACCTGTTTGAGACGAGCCCGGGAGGGATCCAAGCCACTGGCACAAGAGCCTGGAGGCGTTTCCCCAATCCTCAAGTAAACCAGGGACAGAAAGAAAGGCGTTTGTGGCCTACATATGGTCTGTAAGGTTAACAGCCTATATCTACAATGGAAGAGATGGTGGTGGTATTTATTCTTGCCAGTAGAGCTTCCCACGCAATGTTAATCTGACACTCCTGGGCCAACGCCTCCCTCCGATCCCATTCATCACAACCACAACTCCAACACGTGAGTCCCTGCTCACATGACAGAAGCACATGCCTAAACACCCGACCCCAGGGCCCTGAGTTATACTGACACTGCTCTGCTAATAGGGCACCTTTACCCTTCACACGCCACACATAGATTTGACTATGGATATGTTCTACTTCGTAAAGTGGATTCTTTTTGTCCATATAGATTTTTTCTTTCAATGACAGTCTGAATGAGAGGAATAAAACATCGGTGTACATTACACCGAGGTGTGGGATGTTGAATAGCCCATTACAGTTGTAGTCAACAGATCACCACAATGTCCGGTTCATAGGCTCAGTCTGGAAATGTAGTTGTGTTTTGCCATTGTTTGTTATATTCAGGCCCACAACAGTTTCCTACAGTACAGTGCTGCTACTATCAGCGCCATGTTCGAGGCAGTCACTAACAGATGCCATGGGAGCGGACGAACCCATGTAGGCAGTAAGGTTCTGGTTAATGTTGCTGGGCTGGTGTCCGCTGTGCTAAGGTGAACAGGGTCACGGGCCATTCTACAACCAGATGTTGGAAAGCCAATAAAAACTGACAGTCATACCAGAGCTCGCATGACTACTGTACAAAATGGGCTCCCTGCTGTACAGGACAAATAGAGTCTCTTTCCACCTCTGTGACTGAAGTTTGCCAACACTTTATAAAGTCAAAAGAGCACAGATTCCAATCGATTCCAAAACGATAATATTTTAGACTAACAGATTTGAATCTAAGCCGATTACTGTAAAAAAACGGGTCAAACTGCAACTGGTCAAACCATACCACGATCAATGAGGGCAGTTGTGTCCTGTTTTCTCCCCGGCTGTGCTATAATGTTTATTAGAATCCCTGTGTGGTTGTATTAGACATGCTCCAATGCCGCGTGGCATTTTCAACTCCGAACAAAGCTGCATCTCATTACATAAAATATGAAAACACACACACCCACCCACAAATGCATACACACACAAGCACGCCCACACAACCGCACACACATACACACTGAACGCAGGCACACAAAGGCACACATCAACGTAAGCCACACGCACATAACACACACACACACTCACACACAGTCACATATTATGGAAAAAGTCCAAACACTCACAGTGTGAAGAGTGATTTCCCCTGTGATTACACTGGAGAAGAGCCAGAACTCAAGAAGAGAACATTTCCATACTGCAGAGAATGAAAACCTGTTAATAAGAACTGTGCACCCACAATGCAGTGTGTACGTGTGCGTGCATGAGTGTGGTGTGTGTGTGTGTGTGTGCGTGTAGCGTGCGTGCATGTGTGTGAGGGAGATTGGGCCTGGCAGAGGGGTGCATGGGTCGTAAACGTTTTACTTCTTATCTCACCCGGCATATTCAACAGTTGTTGATTATGGTACTGGACTGATGTGATTTTGAAAAGGTTGAGAGAGGAGGAGAGGACGAGGTGAAACGCTTATTCCTGTCTGCCGGCAAGGTGAGCGGGAGGGCAGAAAGTAGATCAAACGAGAAAACAATTACAGCGAGTCATCATGCAGGTACCTAAGGTTATTGTTTTTAATGACAGCCACATCCTGGTGCAGGAGCCAGACAACTAGACCACCGTGGCTATGCTGCACCGCCTCAAAGGGAACTGAGAAATTAGCGGTGGGAGTAAGCTTTGTCACTCATCACAAGCCGAAAACAGTATGTGTGTGTCTACCAACAAGGTGAGCATGTCTGCTGAACACACACACACAGATAAGCATAAACACACAAAAATGATGAGTGAAGTTTACAGAGTACCGTCCCGGTGCATAGCCTTTCGTTTCACCTCAGGGTGTGAGCAGCGCACGGGAGGAGTGTTTAATGTCCCCATAGACACTGAATGGTGTAGCCCTAGGAGCTCTTTACTTTACATTATCCTAAAGTATAGACTCCTCAATACACTTGACACTCAACAGCTGCTGCAGATGACTGCTGTCTGTGACGCTACGACACACACACACACACACACACACACATTTGTTTGCCTATGGCGAAACCCTCAGTTTCTCTGTTTACAACATCTCTAACAACGAAAGATGAGAGAAATGGATTCTACTCACTAATCAGATCCTCACATGTTTACTGTACAATATGTAGCCAATCTTCCATTGTCTTAGCTGAGCCAGCGCCACCCTGAAGCATAGGCCTACATTACATTGGTTTTGACCACAGGGTGTGCTGGTTCCATCGTTTTCTTTCCCAATTGTGGTTGTCAGTAAACATCTGCAGGGCCGTACTATGCCAGTCATTCCCTCTGTGGTTTACTGTGGTTTGGCTTCCTCTGTGGTCCTCTAGTCTATAGACTCACACGTGGCTGTATTGGCTGAATGACAGACTATATGATGGGCTGTGGGTTGATGATGTGGCTGCTGATTTGGGGTACTGGTAGCAATACACAAAGTAAGCATGTATGTCTTGTTTCATGGTACAATGTTCAATTGTGTTATAATTGTACAGCTAGAATATTAAGTCTTCATCGCAAATCTACCCGAATGAAGGTCATGGTGAGATGATGAGCTTTGAAAAAACAAATCTTTGGGTTTTAGGAGCCTATATTTGTTGGCCAATTGTGATTGATTCCTGGATGAGAATGAGTGGGCGCTGTGGCGTTGGATTACAAATTACATCCTTATTGGAAAGACGAGAATACTTTGTCGGAGGTCCAACCTTGAGGCTAGCCCATTAGAAATCAATTGGCCTTTGCGTCTGAATCTGCGAAATTATTTTCTGACGAACTTCTACCCCATAATCATCATATTGCCGCCAATGTCTAGTGGAAATCTGTCTGTGGCAAAGACTAGGCAGTTTGAATCAAGATCGGGTGTGGGCTCTCTAGCTAAACTTAAAAGCCCCAATCTGTGATATTTACAGCTGTAAATACCCTCAGATTTATAGCAAACCAAGTGGCGGCCAATGGGTTGCCATTTTGTTGTTTTTCAAATTAAGGATTGGGCCTTTAAAAAATGAGGGAAGTGTACACAGGAGCAATGTGGCACAGAGGGCTTGAGTCAGTTACAAGGAGAGTAAATGTATGACTGGCCATTTCTTTTTTGGGATGACACCAATCTATATTTAGCAAAAGGTTAACGATACAGGGCAGATACTGAAGGACAGGGAAATGTGTCACGCTACATTGGTTAGGACTGGGGAGGACATTGATGAAAATCTCTTTATCCAATGATACTCTACTCTGATTGGTTGGGTTTTAATGAGTGATTTGCTTTGTCATTAAATACTTTGTGACTTGGCCTTCAATGACCCTAGTTAACTTCGAAACCTATTTAGAATTGTATTATATAGGCCTAAGTCTATAATATGTGTTTTACGTTTCATGAATGTC
Organism: Coregonus clupeaformis; assembly: GCF_020615455.1. Taxonomy (NCBI): domain Eukaryota; kingdom Metazoa; phylum Chordata; class Actinopteri; order Salmoniformes; family Salmonidae; genus Coregonus; species Coregonus clupeaformis. The sequence goes on along the minus strand of NW_025534089.1, from coordinate 218,879 downwards.
ACATAGACCGTCATTGAAGAGGCCAGCCAAGAAGGTCAAATATACTGCCATGAGTTCAATCAACCATCTATAATTAGTTAATACTATATTAAAATTACTGTCAGCAAGCTAGGACATCCGCTTTCAATACATTTCCTGCTGCATGAGTCTATGCATGCTACCCAGTGGCTATTTTGTCCATTGGCTACTATTTTTTTCCAATGAAACATATTGTGCCTGAATCAAATAACATTGTATGTTCTTAAATTAGAAACATCACTGGCTTAGCTAAATTGCTCAGTATTTCTGCAGTAATGTAGTTAATCGCCTGCAGTAATGTAGTTAATCGCCTACAGTAATGTAGTTAATCGCCTACAGTAATGTAGTTAATCGCCTACAGTAATGTAGTTAATCGCCACAGTAATGTAGTTAATCCTACAGTAATGTAGTTAACATGTAGTTAATCGCCTACAGTAATGTAGTTAACAACTCTAGGTCTCCTATTACTCTTTATATAATTTCCCACTGTAAAAAAACCTGGCTTATACCCTCTTAGAAAAAAGGGTTCCAAAATTGTTCTTTGGCTGTCCCCATAGGAGAACCCTTTTTGGTTCCAGGTAGAATCCTTTGGGTTCCAGGTAGAACTATTTTGGGTTCCATCTAGAACCGTCTGTGTAAAGGATTCTACATGGAACTCAAAATGGTTATAGCTGGATCCAAAAGGTTTTCTACCTAGAACCAAAAAGGGTTCTTCAAAGAGTTATCCTATGGGGGACAGCCGAAGAACCCATTTAGGTTCTAGATAGCACCTTTTTTTTCTAAGAGTATAGAGCACAAAAACATTAAAGGTCCAATGCAGCCATTTTTATCTCATGATCAAATAATTTCTGTGTAACAACTAAGTACCTTACTGTAATTGATTTCAATTAAAATGGTCAAAAATAAACCAAAGAAATTGCTTCTTAGCAAAGAGCAATTTCTCAAGGATTTTGCTTGGACTGTCTGGGAGTGGGTCTGAGTGGGGAGGGGAAAACTGAAAATTAGCTGTTATTGGCAGAGAGGCTTGGAACTCTCTTTCTTATTGGTCTATTAACTAATGTACCACCTGGTGATGTCACCAGGCAGGCCAAAACTACATCCCACCAAAACAGGCTGAAATTTCAGGCAGCCTTTTTCAAACAGTTCTTACACTAAAAGGGCATTATCATCATTTTCACAATTTCACTGTATTATTTCAACCCAATAGTGTGGAAATATATATAAAACAAAGGAAAATCACGTTTTTGACTGCACTTGGCCTTTAATATAGCCCCTACATTAGCACAACTAGAACTACCCTGTATCATTGGACATCTCATGGGACTTACAGTGGCTTGAGAAAGTATTCACCCCCTTGGCATTTTTCCTATTTTGTTGCCTTACAACCTGGAATTAAAATGGATTTTTTGGGGGTTGTATCATTTGATTTACACAACATGCCTTTTGCAGCAGCTACAGCTGCAAGTCTCTTGGGGTATGTCTCTATAAGCTTGGCACATCTAGCCACTGGGATTTTTGCCCATTCTTCAAGGCAAAACTGCTCCAGCTCCTTCAAGTTGGATGGGTTCCGCTGGTGTACAGCAATCTTTAAGTCATACCACATATTCCTCAATTGGATTGAGGTCTGGGCTTTGACTATGCCATTCCAAGACATTTAAATGTTTCCCCTTAAACCACTCAAGTGTTGCTTTAGCAGTATGCTTAGGGTCATTGTCCTGCTGGAAGGTGAACCTCCGTCCCAGTCTCAAATCTCTGGAAGAGTGAAACAGGTTTCCCTCAAGAAATTCCCTGTATTTAGCGCCATCCATCATTCCTTCAATTCTGACCAGTTTCCCAGTCCCTGCTGATGAAAAACATTGGGGTGATGAGAGGTGTTGGGTTTGCACCAGACATAGCGTTTTCCTTGATGGCCAAAAAGCCAATGGTTTTTTTCTGGCCACTCTTCCGTAAAGCCCAGCTCTGTGGAGTGTATGGCTTAAAGTGGTCCTATGGACAGATACTCCAATCTCCGCTGTGGAGCTTTGCAGCTCCTTCAGGATTATCTTTGGTCTATTTGTTGCCTCTCTGGTTAATGCCCTCCTTGCCTGGTCTGTGAGTTTTGGTGGGCGGCCCTACCTTGGCAGGTTTGTTGTGGTGTCACCTACCTTGGCAGGTTTGTTGTGGTGCCATATTCTTTCATTTTTTAAAAAAAATGGTGCTCCGTGGGATGTTCAAAGTTTCTGATATTTTTTTATAACCCAACCCTGATCTGTACTTCTCCACAACTTTGTCCCTGACCTGTTTGGGGAGCTCCTTGGTCTTCATGGTGCCGCTTGCTTGGTTGTGCCCCTTGTTTATTGGTGTTGCAGACTCTGGGGCCTTTCAGAACAGGTGTATATATACTGAGATCATGTGACAGATCATGTGACACTTAGATTGCACACAGGTGGACTTTATTTAACTAATTATGTGACTTCTGAAGGTAATTGGTTGCACCAGATCTTATTTAGGGACTTCATAGCAAAGGGGGTGAATACATGTGCACGCACCACTTTTCCATAATTTATTTTTTGGAATTTTTTGAAACAAGTTATTAAGTTTTTCATTTCACTTCACCAATTTGGACTATTTTGTGTATGTCCATTACATGAAATCCAAATAAAAAATCTATTTAAATTACATGTTGTAATGCAACAAAATAGGAAAAACGCCAAGGGGGATGAATACTTTGCGAGGCACTGTATCTTCCATCCCTGGACCTATTAATAGATACAAAAAGAGGTTTACCCAGGAAATGAATATTAGTATTCTTGGTAATCTATGCCTTATGTGTACAAAACCAGAACATTCTAATTTCTCCCGGCCGCCATCTGTGCATACAATTGATTGCATTTGGGTAGAATAAGATTAAGGCTCAATGCAAAGGTTCTGCCGATCTGTCGAATATACAGTATACCCTGAAGTAGGAGGCATAGCACACAGTAAAACGACATTGAACAGTCGTTAAGGTGAATAGCATACAGTAACAGGACATTAAATTGTCGTTAAGGGGAATACCATACAGTAATAGGACATTGAACAGTCGCTAAGGGGAATAGCATACAGTAACAGGACATTGAACAGTCGCTAAGGGTAATAGCATACAGTAACAAAACATTAAACAGTCGCTATGGGGAAAAAAGAGTCAGCTGTTTGTGTATATATATAGGATATTATGGGCTGTATACACTGTGTATATATAGTGGTCCAAAATTATTGGCACCCTTGATAAAGATGAGCAAAAAAAACAATAAAATAAATCATACAAATACTGAGCTATATTGTACGTGCCAATTTTTTTTTTTTTATGGTATTATTTTATACTAATTAAATTGCTCAGAGAAATAGATTTTGTTTAACAAGTAACCGTTGACTTTATACAAACAGGCAGGGGTAGTGGCCTGTATAGACTCTGTGAAGTATACTGTAGTAGACGGTTATGTAATGTAAGCAGCAATGTCTACAGTGTATCCGTCCGCCTTAACCTAACACAGGCTGATGTCCAGTGGCTTGGTAGACTGTGTTGTACGTGGTAAAGCTCCAGCTATACATTCAACCCACTCGTATAAACAGAGATTCTACACTGAGTATTCAAAACATTAGGAACACATTCCTAATATTGAGTTGCAGCCCATTTCCGCCCTGAGAATAGCCTCAATTCTTCGGGGCATGGACTCTGCAAGGTGTCCAAAGCGGTCCACAGGGATGCTGGGCCGTGTTGACTCCAATGCTTCCCATAGTTGTGTCAAGTTGGCTGGATGTCTTTGGGTGGTGGAACATTCTTGATACACACGGGAAACTGTTGAGCATGAAAAATCCAGCAGCGTTGCACATTCAAACCTGTTCACCTGGCACCTACTACCATACCCCGTTCAAAGGCACTTAAATCTTTTGTCTTGCCCATTCCAATCTGAATGGCACACATACACAATCCATGTCTCAATTGTCCTCAAGGCTTAAAAATCCTTATTTAACCTGTCTCCTCCCCTTCATCTACACTGATTGAAGTGGATTAACAAGTGACATCAATAAGGATCATAGCTTTCACATGGATTCACCTGGTCAGAGTATGTCATGTTTTGTACACTCAGCTTGGCTCAACTTGGCTATGAAAGCAAGTTCATATCTACTGATACCCAGCCTTTTCACATTGTCCCTATCAGCATGGTTCCAGCAATAATGGTGCATGAATAACCAGGCCAGCTAAGTACTTGTTTTGGTTCGCTCAGTTCAGTAGTGTTAAAAGCCCTAGAAAAGGATGTTAGCTCCAAAGGTAACCTGACTGACCAGGAATCAGCGGGAGAGCAATTCTCACCTCAGGTCTGTTATGACCCTATCACTCCCTAATCAATATTCTGGCCTTGTGTGTGATCCCAGTCCCCTATCCTCATACACCTACACAGGACAGCACCCTGGGACCAAATCCCTCGAAATAAGTCCACTTAGGTAACAGGTTAATGCAATAGCCTCGAGCAGGGGAACGGCTCAAAACATATGGTAACCTGACCTCAGCCTATACATTACACAACAACTACTACTACGGTCTGTAACCTCATTCCACACAGCCCCAATTCATTTCAATGCATAACATGTGTATAAGCAGAGACCACATACAGGGGTGTAGAATCAGATTAAATCAGTGCAGTGGGTAAACATGTGTAATGAAAGACAGACAAAGCAGAATGGGAAGGGGGAGGTCTGTTTGTGCCAGTCCACCTGTAGTCACTTACATGCCTCAACAGAACAGAGTGGAGGTCTACTCTTCCTCCGTGCTGTTTCACAATGCCAGTGCAAACGCCTAGGCAGACGCTACTGGGCTATGTTCCAGCGGCTGCGATAATTTGGGCCACACAAATAGCTTCTACCTTCATAGACTGTCTGATACTGTCTGATAGTCAATGTATAAATCATTAGAAATGGCTCCTGAGGTTCCTTCCTTGAGACTGGCTGAATTGAATTCTGGGTAATTGGATTGAATGGGGCCACCTCATTGGCCTACATACGTATTTATATTGTACTTAGGCGCTTTAATGCCAATGACACTGATCTGATGGGACCGACATTTAAGCTTTTATATCCGTAGGGCTGTTATGAGGTATTTGGAAAAGAGGGAGAGGGAGGGGAAAAAATAAGCTATACCCAGAATAGAATAGAAGAGAAACGACGCTATGGACGCTTTGTTAGAAAGCTCCGATGACGTGTCAATTTCAATGTGTCATTTTTTACTGACGTCGCTGAATGAATACGGCAGTTGGGGCTCGCACTCGAGCTCAACGGCGTCTTAGCTCCGTCTGAGAAAGCTCAGGGTGCTGAAACTAAAAGAGGTTCTTCGACAAATTTCGGAGAAACGTTTCTTTGCTAATACACGCTGCCCGACTTGAGCGGGGAGAGAAAGTATGCTAAGTACTGCCAATGTTTATTCACTTGACCTAGAAAACTCCACATCACTGCAGTCCTTGACTGGCACACACTGCATAGGTGCATACCCAGTGTTCATAGAAGTCATTTATGATTTCCTGACTCACTACCTGTGCTACGGCTCCTGCAAGTTCAGTCCCGAAAGTTATCAGGCTAAGTAAACATGTTATCAAGGTAAGTAAAAGTTATCAGGCTAAGTAAACAAGAAAACAAGAAAAATTAGTTATTCTGTTTGCTCAGAGATTGACATACTTTCAGAGATTAAGGTTGTAGATTAGGCAACACATTCAAATGACTATGGGTCTATAATCTGTATTGAAGGGAATAACAGAGCTCTAATGACCCACAATCCTGAGGTTATGAGGTTATGAGCCCATTCTTCAAAACACAGGCCTACACAGGTTAATTGCATGGCAGAACATATAGCATGAACATATAGCATGAACATATAGCATGCTATCTGCCCAATTGGCAGTCGGTAGGTTTGTCATTATGCTCAAATGTACATTATATTTCTATGGATGAGGCAGAGAGACGTGAGTCAAGTTAACAAGTTTACTGAGAAGATATCATGGCAAAAATACAGGTTATGGATCAGGGTCTTTGAACTTGACCATTACAAAACAACGTTTACTGCCATGTTTGTACAATGCCTTTCTGTAAGCAGGAAGTAAACAGGAAGTCAGATTACGACCCTGTATGCTGCCCATCTGGCCATTAACATGCATTGAGAGAGATCCCAACCATTTAGCTAATAGCAAACAGGTTTTGTATAATGTGCTACACTCCAAGTTATCTCTAAGCATCCATTCATTCATACAAGTGTATCATTAACTGATTGATCTTCCAAGCCTTTGAAAGAGGCGGCCAGTTGGATTTCTATGATGAGACTAATAAGAAGACAATAATTTACTTTTGAAGTCACTTTGATTTGGTATTAAATAAGAGCAATTAACCTTGCACAACATGTTGATTTAACCAGTTCATTACTTATTTGCTTACTGCTGTGTGGCCCAGGACAGCAACACAATTAGACCCAACCCAATCATGAGAAAACAAAAAGATAATTACTTGACACATTGGAAAGAATTGACTAAAAAACAGTGCAAACTAGAATGCTATTTGGCCCTAAACAGAGAGTACACAGTGGCAGAATACCTGACCCCTGTGACTGACCCAAAATTAAGGAAATCTTTGACTATGTACAGACTCAGTGAGCATAGCTGCTATTGAGAAAGGCCGCCGAAGACAGACCTGGCTCTCAAGAGAAGACAGGCTATGGAACTGAGCTGCACTTTCTAACTTCCTGCCAAATGTATGACCATATTAGAGACACATATTTCCCTCAGATTACACAGACCCACAAAGAATTCGAAAACAAATCCAATTTTGATAAACTCCCATATCTATTGGGTGAAATACCACAGTGTGCAATCACATCAGCAAGATTTGTGACCTGTTGCCACAAGAAAACGGCAACCAGTGAAGAACAAACACTGTATATAGACATAATATTATATTTGAAATGTCTTTATTCTTTTGGAACTTTTGTGAGTGTAATGTTTACTGTAAAAAAATGTTTTGTTTATTTCACATTTGTTTATGATCTATTTCACTTGCTTTGGCAATGTACAGTGAGGGAAAAAAGTATTTGATCCCCTGCTGATTTTGTACGTTTGCCGACTGACAAAGAAATGATCAGTCTATAATTTTAATGGTAGGTTTATTTGAACAGTGAGAGACAGAATAACAACAACAAAATCCAGAAAAACAAATGTCAAAAAATGTTATAAATTGATTTGCATTTAATTAGGGAAATAAGTATTTGACCCCCTCTCAATCAGAAAGATTTCTGGCTCCCAGGTGTCTTATACAGGATCGAGCTGAGATTAGGAGCACACTCTTAAAGGGAGTGCTCCTAATCTCAGCTTGTTACCTGTATAAAAGACACCTGTCCACAGAAGCAATCAATCAATCAGATTCCAAACTCTCCACCATGGCCAAGACCAAAAGAGCTCTCCAAGGATGTCAGGGACAAGATTGTAGACCTACACAAGGCTGGAATGGGCTACAAGACCATCGCCAAGCAGCTTGGTGAGAAGGTGACAACAGTTGGTGCGATTATTCGCAAATGGAAGAAACACAAAAGAACTGTCAATCTCCCTCGGCCTGGGGGTTCCATGCAAGATCTCACCTCGTAGAGTTGCAATGATCATGAGAACGGTAAGGAATCAGCCCAGAACTACATGGGGAGGATCTTGTCAATGATTTCAGGCAGCTGGGACCATAGTCACCAAGAAAACAATTGGTAACACACCTACGCCGTGAAGGACTGAAATCCTGCAGCTCCTGCAAGGTCCCCCTGCTCAAGAAAGCACATATACATGCCTGTCTGAAGTTTGCCAATTAACATCTGAATGATTCAGAGGAGAACTGGGTGAAAGTGTTGTGGCCAGATGAGACCAAAATGGAGCTCTTTGGCATCAACTCAACTCGCCGTGTTTGGAGGAGGAGGAATGCTGCCTATGACCCCAAGAACACCATCCCCACCGTCAAACATGGAGGTGGAAACATTATGCTTTGGGGGTGTTTTTCTGCTAAGGGGACAGGACAACTTCACCGCATCAAAAGGACGATGGACGGGGTCATGTACCGTCAAATCTTGGGTGAGAACCTCCTTCCCTCAGCCAGGGCATTGAAAATGGGTCGTGGATGGGTATTCCAGCATGACAATGACCCAAAACACACGGCCAAGGCAACAAAGGAGTGGCTCAAGAAGAAGCACATTAAGGTCCTGGAATGGCCTAGCCAGTCTCCAGACCTTAATCCCATAGAAAATCTGTGGAGGGAGCTGAAGGTTCGAGGTTGCCAAATGTCAGGCTCGAAAACCTTAATGACTTGGAGAAGATCTGCAAAGAGGAGTGGGACAAAATCCCTCCTGAGATGTGTGCAAACCTGGTGGCCAACTACAAGAAACATCTGACCTCTGTGATTGCCAACAAGGGTTTTGCCACCAAGTACTAAGTCATGTTTGCAGAGGGGTCAAATACTTATTTCCCTCATTAAAATGCAACTCAATTTATAACATTTTTTACATGCGTTTTTTCTGGATTTTTTTGTTGTTAATCTGTCTCACTGTTCAAATAAACCTACCATTAAAATTATAGACTGGTCATTTCTTCGTCAGTGGGCAAACGTACAAAATCAGCAGGGGATCAAATACTTTTTTCCCTCACTGTAAACATATGTTTCCCATACCAATAAAGCCCCTTAAATTTGAAATTGAAATTGAAAGAGAATGTAAGAGAGAGACTAAGTAGAGAGAGAGAGAGAGAGAGAGAGAGAGAGAGAGAGAGAGAGAGAGAGAGAGAGAGAGGAAGGAAGAGCAAAGCCAAAGTTTCCTCTACAACGTGTTAACCTTGGGTGCATCACATTAACGCTACACTCAAGGAGGACTTAGCCGCTGTCGGCCACCCACTTTGTTCTGCTAAGCACTCCAATTGATTTCAGTACGTGGCCCAGAGTTAGATAGGATTGAATCGTTTTCTACCAGGGCCAAAAGAAAGACCCAAAGGAAATACTGTTGGTATTGTCTTGGGGGTCTACATTGATACTAACACTAAACGTTGGCCCAGTATAATAGTGTCTAGTGTAGGGCTCAACAGTGTTTGTCCACAGGGGAGAGGTCCACTGTTACACATTTCCTGCCGATTACTGTATCAGCACCTCACAACCCTGAGCTGCACACTCCCTCCCTATCCCCCCATGATTGAGAGTCTAGGGCAGGGTTCTTCAATCCTGGTCCTCTCAAACACTTCCTGACCTGTGCCCTGATAGGTTGCTAGGGATGTTACTAGGGGGGCCGGACATCGGCATCTTCTTGACTCTGCAGGTCACACAATACCATTAGTCTCCCTCAAGCAGTGGCAGAGAGCAACATCTCTGTCTCTGCCAATCAACAACTGGACTCAATAACATCTTTCTGGGCTGGTGGGTTGTGACATTTGTATATTGTCCTTCACAGTTAGTTGTTACTATGGTTGTACGCTGCCTTTGTGTATAGCTGGGTTGTAATATGTACAGGTAGCATATACATTGTCACACAGTCCTTCCCTTGTTAATAACCTTGTTGCAATACGTGCTATCAGTTATAGTATTGTGTACAGTGTACTCATTGCCTCTGTTTCTCCTGTTTCAAAAACCACTACCATTCCACTACCTTTCCCACATTTCATCCCCATGTGCATCCCAATGTTCATCTTCCTCAGTGTGTTTAAATAAAGTTCCTGTGTATGTTAACTCTTGGGCTGCTTTAGTCGCCTCTGGGGGCGGAGTCTCAAACCAGTAAAATACGTAGAGCCGGGTCACCCTCTTTCATCCACAGATAATGATTGACATGGTACTAACTTTGCATCTAAATTCACTACTCTTCTGCTGTTCACCTGTTCACTTCTCCTGGTGGCTTTTAGATGCATGTGGAGGTGTACACTTTCCTAGAGAATTGGGATTTAGGCTAACTACTTGTTTCTGCCATGGTTAAGGAAGTGACGTTTCAGTCACAAACTGTATCCAAGCCAGCATTCCCAACCAATTAAATCAGCAGTGACTGTATTGTTACTAATTGACGGCCGACGGCAAGCTGTCTCAGACAGACGGATTAATTTATCCTTCGTTTCCTGTTTGCCGTTAATAACAACTGATGGTATCACAATAAAACAAACAGGATTCAAAATGGAACTCTGCACAACATCCTGACTCAGAAGGGGAAACTGACTTTCAGGAGAAACTAGGATGCATGTTCATGTGAATTACCTACAGTCCATACAGTATACTGGTATTTTGCTAAATTAACAATAAATTGTCTAAACGGCATTGCCAAAAACCTATAGCATATTTACCCAAAACCAGAACACAGGAAGAGGGCTTTGTCCATATATTAAGAGTCGAATTGGCTGGCCACCAGAAGAAAAAAAAAATCTCTATGTATGTTTGACAGACAGAAGGAACTAAGAGACGAGGAGGAGGAGGAGGAGGAGGAAACAGCTGAAGAAAGATGTGGTGTTTACAAGACCTTGTAGAGTACAGAAGTGGTGGCAGGCAAAGGCCCTGTAGCGCTACACTAAAACCAGTCCCTTGTGTGTCCAAAATGGCATCCTATTTCCTATATAGTGCACTATTTAGTGAATAGGGTGCCATTTCAGATGCAGCCCCACAGAGGAGGACAAAGGATTACCAGGGGGCAGTGTCGCCACTTGCACCACCGAATAGCTAGCCTTTCGCGTGGCACGACTGGAAAGACGTTTCATGAGGGTGGTCACGTGTGCTAGCAAAGCAGAGGTTCTGGGTTCGAGACCTCAGTGTGAGCTGAATCAGGAGGAAGCGGTACTCGCTAAGCAGGCAGCGTAACATCTGTTATACCAGGACATGAGGGGGAATTCAAAGCAGAGGTTAGGGAGGTTAGATTTACTGTATGTTTACATTGTATACAAATCAGGGTTGAGGTCAATTCCATTTAAATTCAGAAAGTAAGCCAAATTGGAATTTCAGTGTATTTCTTGAATTGAAATGGAATTGACCCCCAACCCTGAAAAACATGTATATATTTTTGGGCTTTTGTGTTGGGAGAAGATGTGTTAGCAGAGGGGAAAGCGGTTTTGGAAACAACCATGGCAGTTTGATGAGTGGGGGATATAGTTTAAAAATATATACATCCAAAAACTATTTTTTTCATCTTCCGACCGGTCTAGCCAGTTGCTGATTTATTTAAAACGGTGCTGCAGTGAAGCTTTCAGATACACTTCAGAAGATATCTAACTACATCGCAATGAGAGTCCTGGGCCTGTATTCACAAAACTTCTCAGAGTATGAGTGCTAATCTATGATTAGTTTTGCCTCTAGGATCATGGACGGGGGGGACTTGATCCTAGATCAGCACTCTCCGACAGTATGAATATGGGCCCTGAATGCACGTCTGGCACCTATTTAGTTAAACGTTTTGTGGTATTGATGCTTGTGGGGTAGCATAGCCTAGCTCTGAGTCCGGAGTGACTGTAATGTATGCCTAAGCGAAAAACCAATACGACGGGTAGTGGTTGCCCAAAGACAACAGATTATATATACCATTGCTGGGCAGTTTATCTAGTAGAAGTAGACTGTGACGCTAATGTGTGTGTAGAGACCGGAGGTGCTAAATGGAAAATATGACCTATTGGTTCTCTAAAGACTAGCAGCGGTAAACCAGTTCAAAGGAGTGTGTGTGTTCACCTCCTCTGGGATTCAACTGTAACCAGAGTGTGTGTGTGTGTGTATGTGTGTTTTGGCCCGGGATTATCCCAGCACAGGGCACTACTTACACTATAACACCATGTTTGACAAGCTTTCTTGTAAAAGTCGCTATAGGACAGGCAGACCCCAAGGGCAAAATACACAGAGAGAGAGGGGGCGTAGAGTAGAACCTCAAAGGCTGTCAATGTGCTATACCTGGTGTCAAAACAGCACTATGTAGGATAGAGCACAGGGCCCATGTTCATAAAGCCTCTTAGGAGTGCTGATCTAAGATCACGTCCCCCCCTGTCCATATAATCCTAATCATTATGATCTTAAAGGCCAAACTGATCCTAGATCAGTACTCATACTCGGTGTGAGGTAGAGCAGATGGGAGATTGCATATCCCTCGTGGTACTCCAACCCCCCCCCCGTCTTAGTATTGTATTTCTAGCTCTCAGTAAACCAATTATGCTTTATTTTCCATTAACAACAGTGAAAACAGGGTTTCACAACATGAATCCGAAATGTGAATAGATAAATGCCACGGCCAAGCAGCTTTTCCGCCGTGCGTACAAAGCCCTGTCTTTTCAATAGGAAATCCTTTGTTCGCCGTAGAAATCCCCACGGTCTCCCATTTAAGCACTCCTAAAAATGAATCTCACTTGAGACTAAACTCTAGCCCACAAAGAGTAATTAAAGAGGCCAGAAATCCACACTGACTGACTGACTGACTGACTGACTGACTGACTGACTGACCGCGGTAGTGAAGCACTTTTAGGACTTTTAGGAAGAGATCCATCATCCATAGATCTAAAACCCTGGCCCGTCTCCAGCTCCTGTAAAAATGATACATTATTTTCACTTCCCACTTAAAACAAAGCAAACTCCCACACACACCTTCCAAATAAAGCACTAAATATATTCCACCTCCCTCCATGCCTGAGACCTAGCCGTCTCCCATCATTCCTAAATATTTATGAGTGAACTCAGAGGGATGTCATGTATTTATCCTAATCTTCAGTTTTATACACCTCCAACAATGAGACGTACTGTGTGCAGAAGACAGCAGCAAAAAGAGGGGGGATGAATTGACAGTATTTCCTTGGGATGGAAAATAGTGGGAGATATTCCCGGAGGCCCCAGGAATATTTGAGTTGGGCAGCGTTCTATTTGAACTGGGGCGTCTGAGCTGCAAAGCCTGGTCGGTGTGATGATTCATTGAAAAGTGCGACGTGATAGGAATTATGATGTGGCTGCTTTGGATCAGCTGGGGAGAGAGACAGAGAGAGAGAGAGAGAGAGAGAGAGAGGGAAGGGGGTCAGATGAGGGGAGAGGAGAGGAGGGAGCCTGGAGAAGGAGGAGAAAGGGACAGAGATGGAGGTAGAGAGAGAGAGAGAGAGAGAGCAGCCTGGAGAGGAGGAGGAGGAGGAGGGAGGAGGAGGAGGAGGAGGAGAGGAGAGAACGGGACAGAGAGGGACAGTTGTACCAGATTACTGTTTCTGGTGGTTACATAACTGTGTGTCCACTGCTAGGTAGCTAGGCTACTCTCATTTAGCTGACTTGTAGCAATATTTTATGAGCAGGATTGCAAGCGTGTACATACTGGTGCAAGCATAGGATGTAAACATCCACCACAACACTGTCTGCTGGTAGATGTACTGTAGCTAGCTTCACCTTGGTCATGGCCCTCTCTCCAGCCCCCAAATGAACCTGTAATCCCATACAGAAGTGCTCTCTCTCTCTCTCTCTCTCTCTCTCTCTCTCTCTCTCTCTCTCTCTCTCTCTCCTCTCTCTCTCTCTCTCTCTCTCTCTCTCTCTCTCTCCCCTTCTCTCTCTCTCTCTCTCTCTCTCTCTCTCTCTTCTCTCCTCCTCTCTCTCTCCCTCCCTCCCTCCCTCCCTCCCCTCCTCCCCCCTCTCTCTCTCTCTCACTCTCTACTGTACCGCCTGCCTGCTGACATCACCAGGAAATGGCGGTCCAAGGTACATGGGCGCCCGGCTGAAAGGGCACAGCTTCTCACGCCACTGCAAATATTTTTCACCTTATTAAATATACATCAGTAGACGGGTCCGGGGCCATATCTGAGGTAGCTAGCTCTCACCTGAGCCAAGGTTACTGTGATTGATGTTATTTCTAACCTCTTGTTTTGAACGGCTGGCTGGTTTTTAGTTTTAGGGCTTTGCCCTCCCTGTGAATGGTGGCCTATGTGGAAGGACGGCAGGGAGAGAGAGGGATGTGTAGAGGGGTGTATTTTTGAGGGGGGGGGAGGGAGTAGAGGGCAGGGAGTGTGTTCTTGGAAAGCATCCTGATCTTTGAAGCATCTCTGACTGGCTAACTGCACATGGCCCTACACGTACAGTACCAGTCAAAAGTTTGGACACACCTACTCATTCTAGGGTTTTTCTTTATTTGTACTATTTTCTACATTGTAGAATAATAGTGAAGACATCAAAACTATGAAATAACACATATGGAATCATGTAGTAACCAGAAAAGTGTTAAACAAATCAAGATATATTTTATATTTGAGATTCTTCAAATAGCCACCCCTTTGCCTTGATGACAGCTTTGCACACTCTTGGCATTCTCTCAACCAGCTTCACCTGGAATGCTTTTCCAACAGTCTTGAAGGAGTTCCCACATATGCTGAGCACTTGTTGGCTGCTTTTCCTTCACTATGTGGTCCGACTCATCCCAAACCATCTCAATTGGGTTGAGGTCGGGGGATTGTGGAGGCCAGGTCATCTGATGCAGCACTCCATCACTCTCCTTCTTGGTCAAAAAGCCCTTACACAGCCTGGAGGTGTGTTGGGTCATTGTCCTGTTGAAAAACAAATGATAGTCCCACTAAGCCCAAACCAGATGGGATGGCGTATCGCTGCAGAATTCTCTAAATAATGCTTTACGGTGGGAAATACACATGCGGAGATCATCCGTTCACCAACACCGCGTCTCACAAAGACACAGCGGTTGGAACCAAAAATCTCAAATTTGGACTCCAGACCAAAGGACAAATTTCCATTGCTCGTGTCCAATGTCCAATGTCCATTGCTTGTGTTTCTTGGCCCAAGCAGGTCTCTTATTCTTATTGGTGTCCTTTAGTAGTGGTTTCTTTGTAGCAATTCAATCATGAAGAACTGATTCACACAGTCCCCTCTGAACAGTTGATGTTGAGATGTGTCTGTTACTTTTATTTGGGCTGCAATTTCTGAGGCTGGTAACTCTAATGAACTTATCCTCTGCAGCAGAGTAACTCTGGGTCTTCCATTCCTGTCCTCAAGAGAGACAGTTTCATCATAGCGCTCGATGGTTTTTCGACTGCACTTGAAGAAACGTACAAAGTTCTTGAAATGTTCCGTATTGGCTGACCTTCATGTCTTAAAGTAATGATGGACTGTTGTTTCTCTTTGCTTATTTGAGCTGTTCTTGCCATAATATGGACTTGGTCTTTTACCAAATAGGGCTATCTTCTATATACCCCCCCAGCCACCCTTTGCCTTGATGACAGCTTTGCATTCTCTTAACCAGCTTCATGAGGTAGTCACCTGGAATGCTTTTCCAATAGTCTTGAAGGAGTTCCCACATATGGCGGTCCAACTTTTGACTGGTACTGTACATCTCTCTCTCTCTCTCTCTCTCTCTCTCTCTCTCTCTCTCTCTCTCTCTCTCTCTCTCTCTCTCTCTCTCTCTCTCTCTCTCTCTCTCTCTCTCTCTCTCTCTCTCTCTCTCTCTCTCTCTCTCTCTCTCTCTCTCTCTCTCTCTCTCTCTCTCTCTCTCTCTCTCTCTCTCTCTCTCTCTCTCTCTCTCTCTCTCTCTCTCTCTCTCTCTCTCTAATTTAAGGGGCTTTATTGGCATGGGAAACATATGTTTACAATGCCAAGGCAAGTGAAATAGACAATAAACAAAAGTGAAATAAACAATAAAAAATTAACAGTAAACATTACACTCATAAAAGTTCCAAACGAATAAAGACATTTCAAATGTCATATTATGTCTATATACAGTGTTGTAGCGATGTGTCTCTCTTTCTCTCTCTCTCATGTTGTGATGTGGTGTGTAAAGAAACCCAACCAAATGATTGGGGCAAAGAGAGTCTGTGTGGTACAGCCGGTTTGGGGTGCTCAATCCAGAGACTTTGATGGTGAATCGTTGTATTCCACACTGTTACCGTCCAAATCGACTATCTGTGCATTTGAATAGTCTCCCTCCCACTACGGTTTCTCTGTCTTCAATGCTCCTTGTTGTGCAACCACCCGTGACATTTCTCTTTGTATTTTTGAATAACACATTCCAAATTGTGTGTGTAGAACTGGTTTAAACAAGAAGCATCTTACAACTTTAATGGGACGCAGCTGATTATTTTTTTTATTCTGCTTCTTCTTCTCATGCGACTGACTGACCCCATTATTATTGTTCTGATTAGAATCAGACGTTTCATAAGAACATTAATATCATCCACAGGAGGCTGCTGAGGGAGGACGGCTCATAATAATGGCTGGAATGGAGTGAATGGAATGGTATCAAACATATGGTTTCCATGTGTTTGATACCATTCCATTCATTCCCATTCCAGCCATTACTATGACCCTGTCCTTCCCAATTAAGATGCCACCAGCCACCTGTGATATCAGCTGAGTTTGAGGATTAAACATCATATAGCACTGCTGGGATTGTGAAAAAAGCGTTATTAAATGCATTATGTTCCCTGGATCGTCTATTATTGTCTATTTTAGGCTTTTCTTTATTACGGTTTAGTTTTTCACTGGGACGTGATTGCAGCGCGTCCTAGAACAGGTGTGGTATTGTTCGTCCAATGGCCATATGTGCCAGTAATCCGCTGACGTGGACAAATTTGAAAAAGGTCATCGGGCAAGGACACATTTAGCTTTAGCAGAACCGTGTATGTGTGTGTGTTTGTGTATGTGTGTGTGTGTGTGTGCGGTCCTAATGCGCATGTTCCTTAACATTTTGTAGCACATCTGTGTAGGATCCTTTGTACTACTGTGGTGGGTCAGAATCTCAAAGTAGACCTTTCAGAAAAAAATGTGCTTTATAATGAGTATTGCCATGGGTTAAGCCAGTCAAATGCAATTTAAAATCAGTGTTTTTCCTAGGGGGTTTTTCATCTGCAGTGGCAAAGTTAGTGGATGTGGTCTTCCTGGGGCATACATCTATATTATATATACAGTACTAGTCAAAAGTTTGGACACACCTACTCATTCCAGGGGTTTTCTTTAATTTTACTATTTTCTACATTGTAGAATAATAGTGAAGACATCAAAACTATGAAATAACACATATGGAATCATGTAGTAACCAAAAAAGTGTTAAACAAATCAAAATATAGCCACCCTTTGCCTTGATGACAGCTTTGCACACTCTTGGCATTCTCTCAACCAGCTTCATGAGGTAGTCAGAGAGAGAGAGAGAGAGAGAGAGAGAGAGAGAGAGAGAGAGAGCGAGAGAGAGAGGCAGAGAGAGAGGCAGAGCAGAGAGAGAGAGAGAGAGAGAGAGAGAGAGAGAGAGAGAAGAGAGAGAGAGAGAGAGAGACAGAGCGAGAGAAGAGAGAGCAGAGAGAGAGAGAGAGAGAGAGAGAGAGAGAGAGAGAGATGTACAGTACCAGTCAAAGTTGGACCCAGTGAAGGAAAAGCAGCCAACAAGTGCTCAGCATATGTGGGAACTCCTTCAAGACTATTGGAAAAGCCTTCCAGGTGACTACCTCATGAAGCTGGTTGAGAGAATGCAAAGCTGTCATCAAGGCAAAGGGTGGCTGGGGGTATATGAAGATAGCCCTATTTGGTAAAAGACCAAGTCCAAATTATGGCAAGAACAGCTCAAATAACAAAGAGAAACGACAGTCCATCATTACTTTAAGACATGAACGTCAGTCAATACGGAACATTTCAAGAACTTTGTAAGTTTCTTCCAAGTGCGTCGCAAAAACCATTGAGCGCTATGATGAAACTGTCTCTCTTGAGGACCACCACAGGAATGGAAGACCCAGAGTTACCTCTGCTGCAGAGATAAGTTCATTAGAGATACCAGCCTCAGAAATTGCAGCCCAAATAAATGCTTCACAGAGTTCAAGTCACAGACACATCTCAACATCGACTGTTCAGAGGAGACTGTGTGAATCAGGCCTTCATGGTCGAATTGCTACAAAGAAACCACTACTAAAAGGACACCAATAAGAAGAAGAGACCTGCTTGGGCCAAGAAACACAAGCAATGGACATTAGACCGGTGGAAATGTGTCCTTTGGTCTGGAGTCCAAATTTGAGATTTTTGGTTCCAACCACTGTGTCTTTGTGAGACGCGGTGTGGGTGAACGGATGATCTCTACATGTATATTTCCCACCGTAAAGCATGGAGGAGGAGGTGTGGAGGTGTGGAGGTGCTTTGCTAGTGACACTGTCTGTGATTTATTTAGAATTCAAGGCACACTTAACCAGAATGGCTACCACAGCATTCTGCAGCGATACGCCATCTCTTCTGGTTTGGGCTTAGTGGGACTATCATTTGTTTTTCAACAGGACAATGACCCAACACACCTCCAGGCTGTGTAAGGGATATTTGACCAAGAAGGAGAGTGATGGAGTGCTGCATCAGATGACCTGGCCTCCACAATCCCCTGACCTTAACCCAATTGAGATGGTTTGGGATGAGTCGGACCGCATAGTGAAGGAAAAGCAGCCAACAAGTGCTCAGCATATGTGGGAACTCCTTCAAGACTGTTGCAAAAGCATTCCAGGTGAAGCTGGTTGAGAGAATGCCAAGAGTGTGCAAAGCTGTCAACAAGGCAAAGGGTGGCTATTTGAAGAATCTCAAATATAAAATATATTTTGATTTGTTTAACACTTTTTTGTTTACTACATGATTCCATATGTGTAATTTCATAGTTTCATTTTGATGTCTTCACTATTATTCTACAATGTGGAAAATAGTAAAAATAAAGAAAAACCCTGGAATGAGTAGGTGTGTCCTAACTTTTGACTGGTAGTGTATATAAAAACATTTGGGCAGTGGCGGCCACGATTTAGGTGCGGCGCTGCTAAATGCATATAGAGGAAACACCGAGAACCTTGTTTTATTTTATTGACTCAGGTGTAAAAAAATAAAGAAAATAAATAAATAAAAAAGGGGGTTTGGATTTAGATTTTTTGGGGGTAGTCTACAACTACATCCATTATCCTCAGTTGAACCAGGATTAGAGAGTATTATATTACATTTGAGTATTATAGATGTGACCTCCCTTATACTCTACCAGCCTTATATGGCTGATTGGACATTGTTAATGTGATAACAGAAGCTGTGCAGCAACATAGTCCAGGTCAGGCCAGTTGTTAGGCTTGTAGGGGTTTTCATTGCGAAATATGATGAGAGTGAAGATGTCGTCATGCACTATTCTCTCTCAACAAACACAGAGTTGTACAACAAACATAACAAAGTTATCATATAGAGGTATCATATCTCATTTATAAAATACCTGCACATTTGATGGGAGACAGGAGAGCTTCATGCATCACCAGGTCATATGGTATATTCTAAACAGGCCTAAAGAAAAGTTACCAGTTCAGGCAAGGACAGGTACAGTAGCCAACATATAGCATTGTAGCCTGCAGAAACTTACATCTCAGTTGGTGGTCCAGCTATCTAGCTAGCAAGCAGCTAGCTTAATGTTAGCCTAGTGAGCTAGCTAAAACAATAAAACCTTTTAAAATTATATATTTTTGCATATTCATACCTGATATTACACCCAGTCAGTTGATGTGTTGTTATTTTTTGAGGGAGAAATATTCAACACAGCTTAACTGTTAACAAACTCTGAGGGATAGTTGTGCCCGGACTAGTCCATTTTAGAAATGAGTGGACGAAGAGACAAGGTACAAACTCAGAATCATCTTAGAAATACATTGTGAGATTGCTACAGATAATGTTTATTCTTTATAGTCAAATGGTAATTTGTGCATTCTTGAAAATAAACGTAATACATGCAATTTGTTTGCCCCTCTTGTCTATATTTGAAATAGGCCACCCCTTTGCAGGAGGATGCATTCTCCATTGCCCAATGCTCTCTTTAAAGACATAGCTGTACCCGAAGTTGGGCATGAATTTAAATATGCAAAAGTTGTGATAACTGCATAAGCAACATTTATATATTTTAGATTTTTTTTAAACACAGTAAACAATGCATCAATGCATCAATTCCTGCAGGGATCACATTCATAATACTTCAATGGATGCACTCTCTGTAGGCCTACTGTTGAATTGCTTGGGATAAAGCGTCTGCTAAGTGGCATGTATTAAAGTGGAGGTTGGCCTCACATGACACCTTGTTGTGACTGGTGTTAGCAGCTTACAGAGTTTTGCCTGGCCCTAGATGAGGAAATAAGTGTCTGTGGAAAGGGCTTCTTGCTGGGCTCACGGTGCAGCTATTCCATAGCTGAGCATGTCAAAGTATCCAAAAACGGCACCCTATTTCCTATGTAGTGCCAAGGGCCCTGGTCCCTGGTCAAAAGTAGTGCACAACGTAGGGAATAGGGTGCCATTTTAGAATTCAGACATAGCCAAATACTATATAAAGCCTGACTGGAAAGCTTCAACAGTGCTAGGCAGAGTAGCTAGCGCTCCCAGTCCTATGCAGAATGTGCTGGCCTAGTGCTAACCACCTGGCAGTGTGCCAGCTAGTGAGGGCCTTGTCCAGCTAACACTCCTGTGCAGTGCTTGCATGCCTTGTGGTTTCTTGTGGTTGCGGTTTCATACTCTGTGACTTTACTGAGACGCTCAACACTTACAGATGTAGGATCTTAATTTGAGCCAGTTTGCTACAGCAGGAAAATAATCCTGCAGCAACAGGAAATGTGAATTATTATGTGGATTATAATTGATGGGCATTTTTTGTAGGGGTTGATACATTTTAATTAGGGCAAATCAAGTCTGACATTTCAAAGTGGAAATTACAAACGTTAGAAGCCTTTTTTGAAGGAAAATTCTCAGCAATAAAATAGTGATCAAATGAAGATCCTACATCTGTAACTGTACATACAATAAACCCTACTGGCAGATCTGCTGGCTTGGCAGCTATACTGTAGTCTAGCAGGGGACCAGACACAATCTGAATATATGTTGACCTATATCACTGGAGGCTGGTGGGAGGAGCTATAGGAGGACAGGCTCATTGTAATGGCCGGAATGGAATTATTGGAACAGAGTTAAACATGTGGTCCAGCCGTTACAATGACCTCGTCCTCCTATAGCTCCACCCACCAGCCTCCTCTGATGTATATACAGTAGGTTAGAGAATTAGGCTACAGACCTACATCCCCACACACTCTGAATATGTTGAAGCATAGTACTGTAGGAGTATACATACAGTATGTATGTACTGTATATCGTGTACATATACAGTACATTAGAAGTAAGCTATATCCCCATTGCATAAGACATCTCTCAACCAGTCTCCTTCCAAAACCTATTCAATCTTTTATTTAGAATTCACTGACTGGTGGTAGGTGATGGATATTGCATGTGACAGCTATGCTAATGTCTATGGTTGCTGGCAACACATGTCACTGCCAGTGTAGCCGCGCTTCTACATCTGCATCGCTTGCTCTTTGGGGTTTTAGGCTGGGTTTCTGGATAAGCACTTTGTGACATCTGCTGATGTAAAAGGGCTTTAAAAATACATTTGATGGATTGATTGATAGCCTACCTACATTACAGCTATTTGAGCCCAGCTAACACCCATAGATTTAGAGCGAGGAAGACTTTTTCTAAATATCCTCATATTACGGTGAAGGTCGTTTGGAATTTTAGATTCTCCCTGACTGTGTAGTTTTTATTTTGGTGGTTGTTAGTTCTCAAAGATGATCTCATAAAGATATAGCTCCATTATCTTTTCTACATACTTTCTATCTGGTTTTAGTCATTGAAGTTTACACTGCAAATGTTTTGAAGTGCCCGCCGCTGCTAAATGGATATAGGGGAAACACTGGGTTTGCCTTTGTATCAATGCTGAGTGATTTTCACTTGTATGCGGACATCTGGCTACTGTAGCTTTATTGTTTAAATTGAACTGCAGGGACTCTCATACTCTCACATTTAACTCATTTAGCTACGATTGGTAAAGTTGGCTGTCTGACAAGCAGGAGAAGGAGCAGTCTGGGCCTGAGTTTGGCCTCTCATTGTTTATTGTTCTATAGAGTAAACACACAGTCTAGATTCAATCTTCAAAGCTCAAGAGGAGGTTAGGGGTCATTGTACAGATGGAAGTTAGAAGGGAGGCTGGCTGCTGGGTTTCCCACTTGGCCAAAGGTCTTTTTACTGTAGTCATATGACTACGGCATAAAGCAGTGGGAAAATGGGACACGTCGTATAGTATTAAAACATAAAGGTACATAGTTTACTTGCATGCCCTAGATCAACAACTGTCGTTAGCTGCACTTCTAGAGTCCTACTCTATACATTTGTGCATTCTCAGGTCAGGACCTCTCCACACACTTGAGAGTCTCTACACTTTCTCCCTACATGTGCACACTGGCCCAATACTACTGTACTCAGTGATGTGACACAAAGCATGGGAGGTGTTAAAGTATTGAATAACTGTTGCTACAAAGTACAGTAGGGAGGGAGGAGAGAGAGAGAGCTGTTTGCCTGGGTCGAGGTGCAAGGCTAGGGCCTGATCCTCACAAGATGATCTTGCACTTTAGGGATTTGCCTTTCTTCTTTGTCATAGCTACTCTAAACTGTGTATGGAGGTCGCCTGTGATTTGGTCCATACCCTGGTTTGGCCTATTGGGGCCGGACAGACAGGGCCTGATATTGGAGCTGTAGAGAACCGTGGTAGGGGGTGGGGCGAACGAAGGAGGGTGGGGGTGGCGTAGGAGGGGGATAGGAGGGCGGTAGGGGGGTAGGAGGTTAAATGCTAAAGGTGGCCAAGGTCACAAGTTCACCTGTGTCACTGAAAGCAGAGGGTTTGTTGCCTTAGAGAAACAGGCTTTAGCAGTGCAGCTTTGAAGCAGCAGGTTCTGTTTATGTCTATGGGCTACGCCACTAAGCTAGATTAGTGTAAATAGTGTGCCGGGTTACCCCAAAGGTGCTGAAAACACGGTTTGATTAGATTTAACGCCTAACGCCAACTCGTTCGCTTGTTTTCCTTACTATTGCGTAGGTTTTATTTTGAGGGGGGAAAATACGATCAAAGTCATTGCGTGGTGGTACTTATTTCATGTTCTGTTCTGTTTTTTAAGCTCATTGTGTTTATGACAAGGCTTCTTGTTTGGGGTATCTCTCAATTTCCCATGCCCTGGAAATCAATCCTATGACCAGTAAGTTTATTTCTCAACAAGTCGTATTGCCAGCTGGTTGCTGGCCGTGTTAAGTAGGCCTATTACTGGGTATTTTCTGACTGCTTCCAGCACAAAGTTCCTGGAAGTTTGCAGCTAAAAAAAGAAACAATGAGGTTCATTAACTGATCAGAGAGCTGGACTGGACTTGTGAGACCTTGATTCTTCGAGTCAATACAGATATTGTCTCAGCTCCAGATCAAAGTGGTTCAGACTTGGGTTGCGTCCCAAAAGGCAGGGCCCATAGGGCTCTGGTCAAAAGTAGTGCACTATAGGGAATCGGGTAAGGGTGGCATTTGGGACGCATCCTTGGACTGTTGATCAAGAGGTTTTCTCTGGTCAGATACAGAGTTGGACACAACCGAAATCAGTCATTACTCATTATCGGCCTAGTAGATAATTAAGATGCAAAACAACAGCAAAGATGTCTACCAAGAACCATTTTAAACCCTATTTGGAAGACGAGGAACCTTTAACATACTAATAATCGTTTTTGGAAGAAAGGGTTCTTTGATGATTCTTTGGGAGGCAAGAAGGGTTCTACATAGAACTCTTCTGAATCTGAATAAGCTTTTGTATTGTATTTTTTTATTTAAAAATAAATAAATACTGCCTGAGCATTAATGTTTACCTCAGTGTTAAAACTTTAACATCAGAGTTTGAGTGATATGATCAATTTAAAAATATATGTGTGAGAATGTTTTAAAATGAATGTACAGTTGAAGTCGGAAGTTTACATACACTTAGGTTGGAGTCATTAAAACTCGTTTTTCAACCACTCCACAAATGTCTTGTTAACAAACTATAGTTTTGGCAAGTCGGTTAGGACATCCACTTTGTTCATGACACTAGTAATTTTTACAAACAGATTATTTCACTTATAATTCACTGTATCACAATTCCAGTGGGTCAGAAGTTTACATACACTAAGTTGACTGTGCCTTTAAACAGCTTGGAAAATTCCAGAAAATGATATCATGGCTTTAGAAGCTTCTGATAGGCTAATTGACATAATTTGACTCAATTAGAAGTGCACCTGTGGATGTATTTCAAGGCCTACCTTCTAACTCAGTGCCTCATTGCTTGACATCATGGGAAAATCAAAAGAAATCAGCCAAGACCTCCGAAAAAAGATTGTAGACCTCCACAAGTTTGGTTCATCCTTGGGAGCAATTTCCAAACGCCTGAAGGTACCTCGTTCATCTGTACAAACAATCGCACGCAAGTATAAACACCATGGGACCACGCAGCCGTCATACCGCTCAGGATGGAGACACGTTCTGTCTCCTAGAGATTAACGTACTTTGGTGCGAAAAGTGCAAATCAGTCCCAGAACAACAGCAAAGGACCTTGTGAAGATGCTGGAGGAAACAGGTACAAAAGTATCTATATCCACAGTAAAACGAGTCCTATATCGACATAACCTGAAAGGCCGCTCAGCAAGGAAGAAGCCACTGCTCCAAAACCGCCATAAAAAAGCCAGATTACGGTTTGCAACTGCACATGGGGACAAAGATCGTACTTTTTGGAGAAATGTCCTCTGGTCTGATGAAACACAAATATAACTGTTTGGCCATAATGACCATCGTTATGTTTGGAGGAAAAAGGGGTCGGCTTGCAAGCCGAAGAACACCATCCCAACCGTGAAGCACGGGGGTGGCAGCATCATGCTGTGGGGGTGCTTTGCTGCAGGAGAGACTGGTGCACTTCACAAAATAGATGGCATCATGAGGAAGGAAAGTTATGTGGATATGTCAGGAATTGTGAAAAACTGAGTTTAGGTGTATGTAAACTTCCGACTTCAACTGTACCTATATGGGAATATTTGTGCATGTATCTGGTATTCCTTTAATCATTTTACATACAGTACTGACATAGTTGATAATATCTTTGCATTGATTTCTGTCTTTAAAATGAACATTTGCTGTGATTTTATTGAGCAGAGAGTAGGAGAATAGAAAGGAGGATGAGTGAACCAGCAGTGTATTGTGTGGTACACAGCAAATTGGCCAATTTTACCATGTGTTGATTTTTAAGTGTAACATTTCTAGTGTTGATTCAGAAGTTAAATAAATTTAACACTCAGTGGTGTAAAATAATCCCAGTGTTGGTGTTAATAACCAGAGTTGAGTGTGATTGTGTCATTTTTACTCTGTGTAAAGTAAAACACTCAAAACCACACCCATCATTATCATATTTCCCAACATTCTGTATTGCAGGTTTTCAGAATAGTTTGTTTCAATATCTGTGTTTTTGCATGTACATTGATTGGTTGATTAATCTTATGCTACACAAAGATAAATAACATTAATTTTCCTAAACAAATCCAATCTGTTAGTAGTTGGACTTATTGAACCCGTTACTGAGATGGTTGTTCCAGTTTAGATGATTTAGGTAGTCTCATTACTCAGTCTTTCCTATCCTGAGAGTCATTCTGAATGCAGGTAGCAGGTGATTAAAAGTTCAAATTGTTGGATATCTGGATTCCAATAGGATTTACACATCACTTTGCAAGCCAGCATAATGTGACTTGCAGGAATGATGTGGCCTGTAAACCAGGAGTTTCCTAACACCACTGTGTTAGGTTATAACTAGGCCTTATGATATACAGTGGGGAAAAAAAGTATTTAGTCAGCCACTATTTGTGCAAGTTCTCCCACTTAAAAAGATGAGAGAGGCCTGTAATTTTCATCATAGGTACACGTCAACTATGAAAGACAAATTGAGAAAAAAAATCCAGAAAATCACATTGTAGGATTTTTATGAATTTATTAGCAAATTATGGTGGAAAATAAGTATTTGGTCACCTACAAACAAGCAAGATTTCTGGCTCTCACAGACCTGTAACTTCTTCTTTAAGAGGCTCCTCTGTCCTCCACTCGGTTACCTGTATTAATGGCATCTGTTTGAACGTGTTATCAGTATAAAAGACACCTGTCCACAAACTCAAACAGTCACACTCCAAACTCCACTATGGCCAAGACCAAAGAGCTGACAAAGGACACCAGAAACAAAATTGTAGACCTGCACCAGGCTGGGAAGACTGAATCTGCAATAGGTAGCAGCTTGGTTTGAAGAAATCAACTGTGGGAGCAATTATTAGGAAATGGAAGACATACAAGACCACTGATAATCTCCCTCGATCTGGGGCTCCACGCAAGATCTCACCCCGTAGGGTCAAAATGATCACAAGAACGGTGAGCAAAAATCCCAGAACCACACGGGGGGACCTAGTGAATGACCTGCAGAGAGCTGGGACCAAAGTAACAAAGCCTACCATCAGTAACACACTATGCAGCTAGAGACTCAAATCCTGCAGTGCAAGGCGTGTCCGCCTGCTTAAGCCAGTACATGTCCAGCCTGTCTGAAGTTTGCTAGAGTGCATTTGGATGATCCAGAAGAGGATTGGGAGAATGTCATATGGTCAGATGAAACCAAAATAGAACTTTTTTGGTAAAAACTCAACTCGGTCGTGTTTGGAGGACAAAGAATGCTGAGTTGCATCCAAAGAACACCATACCTACTGTGAAGTATGGGGTGGAAACATCATGCTTTGGGGCTGTTTTTTCTGCAAAGGGACCAGACGACTGACCTCCGTGTAAAGGAACGAATGAATGGGGCCATGTATCGTAGATTTTGAGTGAAAACCTCCTTCCATCAGCAAGGGCATTGAAGATGAAACGTGGCTGGGTCTTTCAGCATGACAATGATCCCAAACACACCGCCCGGGCAATGAAGGAGTGGCTTCGTAAGAAGCATTTCAAGGTCCTGGGTGGCCTAGCCAGTCTCCTGATCTCAACCCCATAGAAAATCTTTGGAGGGAGTTGAAAGTCTGTGTTGCCTAGCGACAGCCCCAAAACCTCACTGCTCTAGAGGAGATCTGCATGGAGGAATGGGCCAAAATACCAGCAACAGTGTGTGAAAAACCTTGTGAAGACTTACAGAAAACGTTTGACCTGTGTCATTGCCAACAAAGGGTATATAACAAAGTATTGAGAAACTTTTGTTATTGACCAAATACTTATTTTCCACCATAATTTGCAAATAAATTCATAAAAATACTACAATGTGATTTTCTGGAATTTTCTTTCTCATTTTGTCTGTCATAGTTGACGTGTACCTATGATGAAAATTACAGGCCTCTCTCATCTTTTTAAGTGGGAGAACTTGCTCAATTGGTGGCTGACTAAATACTTTTTTTCCCCACTGTATGTAATGTATCATCATAAAGAGTTTAATTTTAAAAGGCTAATAAGTCTGGTAGAACCATTCAGAGGGTTCTAGGAAGAACCTTTAGATGATCAAAGGTGTGTCGGTAGAACCATTTATAGAGGGTTCTAAGAAAACCCCTCTGCTAAGGGTTCTACTGTCCGATCGTCGAACAGAGATGAGGACCAAGCGCAGCGTTGCAGGCAAACATACTCTTTATTAGAGACCACGATCAAAAAGCGACAAAGCAAACGTGACAGTTCACGGTCTAACACAACAGACTAGAAACAAGATCCCACAAACTCTGTGGGGAAACAGGCTGCTAAAGTATGGTTCTCAATCAGAGACAACAAGCAACAGCTGAATCACGTTGCCTCTGATTGAGAACCACACTGTCAACATAGAACAACAATACTAGACTGTGAAACCTAGAACAAAACACATAGACTTTACACACCCTGGCTCAACATATTAGAGTCCCCAGAGCCAGGGCGTGACATCTACCTAGCACCAAAAGCGTTCCCAAACCAAAAGAACCCTATATTCTACTTAGCACCTTTTTTTTCTAAGAGTGTAGTACAGAGACATGGTTTGTGCGCTAGGCTAGACAGCAGCTCATCCAAAGCTGTATCACATTTTATTACTACTTCTGTCTCTCTAGACTCTCTGATGTTGACAACCGGGGAATTATGGGAGTTCCCAGCGAGCCTTTAGTTCCCTCCCACTGAGTTAATAACAGCCTGTCACTCACGTCGCCGTGGAGATTCACACGAACATTCTTAGATGGTTTCATTATCTCAGGTAATTAGTTACAGTCAGTACTGTGTCTGAAATACACCCCATATACTGTATATAGTTCACTACTTTTGACCAGGGCCTATAGGTGTGACAGTGAGTGATGGAGGCTACATTTAAGTTCCATAATGGATTACTTTGTCCTCAGGCTTAGTTTTAATCACTAAATGTCAAGGTTCTAGCTTAAAGGTGGGTTATACCAGGTCAACTCTATGTCTCTACTAACTTTTCAGCTGGTATTCTAGGTTATTTAAGTAAGGTCAAAGTTCTCTGTTGGGAATGGGATACTGTGTTGTGAAATACTAGCATACTAGCATGCTAGCAGATACCCATAGACTTGCAGTCATTGCGTTAACGCAATGGACACAGAGACATAAAAATGGTATCCACTAGTTCATCTGATTCTGGGGAAGTACAGTGGCTTGGAAAGTATTCACCCCCTGGCATTTTTCCTATTTTGTTGCCTTACAACCTGGAATTAAAATTGATTTTTGGGGGGTTTGTATCATTTGATTTACACAACATGCCTACCACGTTGAAGATGCATAATATTTTTCTTGTGAAACAAACAAGAAATAAGACCCCAAAAGAAAACTTGAGCGTGCATAACTATTCACCCCAAAGTCAATACTTTGTAGAGCCACCTTTTGGAGCAATTACAGCTGCAAGTCTCTTGGGGTATGTCTCTCTAAGCTTGGCACATCTAGCCACTGGGATTTTTGCCCATTCTTCGAGGCAAAACTGCTCCAGCTCCTTCCAAGTTGGATGGGTTCCGCTGGTGTACAGCAATCTTTAAGTCATACCACAGATTCTCAATTGGATTGAGGTCTGGGCTTTGACTAGGCCATTCCAAGACATTTCCCCTTAAACCACTCAAGTGTTGCTTTAGCAGTATGCTTAGGGTCATTGTCCTGCTGGAAGGTGAACCTCCGTCCCAGTCTCAAATCTCTGGAAGACTGAAATAGGTTTCCCTCAAGAATTTCCCCTGTATTTAGCGTCATCCATCATTCCTTCAATTCTGACCAGTTTCCCAGTCCCTGCGATGAAAAACATCCCCACAGCATCATCGCTGCCACCACCATGCTTCAATGTGGGGATGGTGTTCTCAGGGTGATGAGAGGTGTTGGGTTTGCGCCAGACATAAGCGTTTTCATTGATGGCCAAAAAGCTCAATTTTAGTCTCATCTGACCAGAGTACCTTCTTCCATATGTTTGGGAGTCTCCCACATGGCTTTTGGCGAACACCAAACGTGTTTGTTTATTTTTTCTTCAAGCAATGGCTTTTTTCTGGCCACTCTTCCGTAAAGCCCAGCTCTGTGGAGTGTATAGCTTAAAGTGGTCCTATGGATAGATACTCCAATCTCCACTGTGGAGCTTTGCAGCTCCTTCAGGGTTATCTTTAGTCTCTTTGTTGCCTCTACTGATTAATGCCCTCCATGCCTGGTCTGTGAGTTTTGGTGGCGCCCTCTCTTGCAGGTTTGTTGTGGTGCCATATTCTTTCCATTTTTAATAATGGATTTAATGGTGCTCCGTGGGATGTTCAAAGTTTCTGATATTTTTTATAACCCAACCCTGATCTGTACTTCTCTCACAACTTTGTCCCTGATCTGTTTGGAGAGCTCCTTGGTCTTCTTGGTGCCGCATGCTTGGTGGTGCCCCTTGCTTAGTGGTGTTGCAGACTCTGGGGCCTTTCAGAACAGGTGTATATATTTTTTTATTTTTTATTTTTATTTTTATTTCACCTTTATTTAACCAGGTAAACCAGTTGAGAACAAGTTCTCATTTACAACTGCACCTGGCCAAGATAAAAAGCAAAGCAGTGCGATAAAAACAACAACACAGAGTTACATATGGGGTAAAACAAAACAAAAGTCAAAAATACACAGAAATACATATATATACAGTGTGTGCAAATGCTAGCAGTTATGGAGGTAAGGCAATAAATAGGCTATAGTGCAAAATAATTACAATTAGTATTAACACTGGAATGATAGATGTACAAGAGATGATGTGCAAATAGAGGTACTGGGGTACAAATGAGCAAAATATGAGGTAGTTGGGTGGGCTAATTTCAGATGGGCTGTGTACAGGTGCAGTGATCGGTAAGTGCTCTGCAACTGATGCTTAAAGTTAGTGAGGGAGATAAGTGTCTCCAGCTTCAGAGATTTTGCAATTTGTTCCAGTCATTGTGCAGCAGAGAACTGGAAGGAATTGCGGCCAAAGGAGGTGTTAGCTGTAGGGATGACCAGTGAGATATACCTGCTGGAGCGCAGACTACGGGTGGGTGTTGCTATGGTGACCAATGAGCTAAGATAAGTGGGGGATTTGCCTAGCAGTTATTTATAGATGGCCTGGAGCCAGTGGGTTTGGCGTATAATATACTGAGATCATGTGACAGATCATGTGACACTTAGATTGCACACAGGTGGACTTTATTTAACTAATTATGTGACTTCTGAAGGTAATTGGTTGATCTTATTTAGGGGCTTCATAGCGAAGAGGTGAATACATATATACGCACCACTTTTCCCGTTATTTTTTTTAAAAACTTTTTTTTAAACAAGTATTTTTTTTTATTTTACTTCATCAATTTGGACTATTTTGTGTATTTCCATTACATGAAATCCAAATAAAAATCAATTTAAATTACAGGTTTTAATGCAACAAAATAGGAAGAAATGCCAAGGGGGATGAATACTTTTGCAAGGCACTATAGATAAAGGGCCTCATTGCCAAAAATCCCAAAATATCCCTTTAACATGCCATAAAACAGGGTATTCTCAGCTATATGTCAGGAGTTACACTAGGCTAGGTGCAGTTAGACCTGTGGATCTGGTTGGGCTGTTTTTCTAGCCATTAGGGCAGGGGTGGGGAGAGATAGATATTGTACAGTATGTGTGTACATAGATCTGCATGATAGCATGCATCTTTCACCTACAGTACAGAGGAAGCCCCTATACTGTAGACTGCCTCAACGGCTGTGGGTCTCTCTCTCTCTCTCTCTCTCTCTCTCTCTCTCTCTCTCTCTCTCTCTCTCTCTCTCTCTCTCTCTCTCTCTCTCTCTCTCTCTCTCTCTCTCTCTCTCTCTCTCTCTCTCTCTCTCTCTCTCTCTCTGTCTCTCTCTCTCTCTCTCTCTCTCTCTCTCTCTCTCTCTGTCTCTGTCTCTGTCTCTGTCTCTCTCATATGAGAAGAGACAATGTAGATCTGTTGTTGTTATCAGGAGGGTCAGGGACAGTTTATCCGGTGAGGAGACAACACAAAAACAGGTAAGATACAATAAGGAATGCAATCACAGCCCAGATAAAATCTGACAGTCAATTCATGCTCTGTTGTGCTATAAAAAAAAAATTCATTGGGATGAAATACCCAGAATCCCAGATATGCCCGACTTTGTATGTCTTATAGTGAAATAGCAACAGTAGATGGATTTTTATTTGATGTGATAATACACTTAGGTCTCACTAGGGTTTCCCAAACCTCTCCTTGTTTTAACCTAAACTGGCACACTTGATTCCATTAGTCAAAGCGTGATGATTAGTTGACTAATTTAATCAAGTGTGCCAGTTTAGGAAATAAACAAAAATTACTATAACAGTAATCCTTCTACCCCCCACCAATTTCTAAGTCGCTCTGGATAAGAGTGTCTGCTAAATGACTTAAATATAAATGAGAGGAGGAGATTGGGAAACCCTGGTTTACACGTAGTGAGAATCTCAATTGCCTCGCATCCTCTCGCCTCCTCAAAACCGATTGGATGTGAAAGGCAGAGGTCCCTCCCCTTTGACCTTCTTCTCCAATGGGTTTTGAGAAGGAGTTGAGATTCTCTCATAGTCATGGCCATCCATCCTTGTCATTGATTATACAGTACGTACTTAAGACATAACACATACACATTACACTTAGGACATTCTAAACTTTCAATGAGGCTGCTTTGGCCACAGTTAACCTTCTACCAGTGGTTCAGTGTACAGTACTGTAACCATAGTATCACTGTAACAGAAGCCTGGCGTATACATATATCAGATTTCTGTGTGCTCAGGTACTCTCCAAACATGCCTTATGCTAGGGTCACCTTCACATAGGCTGAAGTAAAGTAGTTCCCTAACAACAGTCTCTAATTCCACCTCAATAGACCTCTGTGTCTCGTTGGGAGGTGGTGAGTGGGTGTCCTAATGTTTAGGCTGTCTGACTACAAGTTACATAATTTGTTTTATCCGCTCTCCATCCCTCTTTCTGTTTGTTTTACCTAACCTTTTTCTACATTCCGAGGTGTGGATTATATAAATAGTGAACTCTAGACTGTAGCGGGTTACTGTACGGTAGCGGCAAGGGTACTTCTCTTTCAAGACTGTGGGTTCAGTGAGGCTATGGCTCTTATCTGACCCCTGTAATGCAGTATAGCTAAGTGGGATGACTCAGTGACTGTATCGCTGTCTATGTACCCACGGTAAGCCTACACACGCACCACAATGATGCCTAATCACTTTACCCCTATACAAATCTACCTCTATCACTCCAGTATCCCTGCACATTGTAAATATGGTATTGGAACTGACCCTGTATATAGCTTCTTACTTTCTCTTGTTCTTATTTCGTATTTTTATTTATTGTGTGTTTGTCCTCATGTTATTTTAGTGCTACATTGATATTGATTACTGCATTGTTGGGTTTGGAGCTTGCAAGAAAGGCATTTCACTGTACTTGTGCCGTGACATTAAAACTTGAGACACACACACACACTTCCATGACCCCCATCCTTTATGTGCACTGTGTGTGTAGGGTAGATGTGCGTGACAGACAGAGAGATGAAAGAGAGCAGCGTAGCACATGCCTGATGACAGGTTTGTCTTCTATCCACCAGAACCCTTGTGAGGTTATCAAGGTTGTTTACGTGATATGTAATGCTAATGAACTACTGGGTCAAGAGGTTTGATTCCCTCACATGGCCTCTGCCTTCATGGTCACAGCGATTACATCTAAAATTATCCATGTAATGCATTTACACTAGTAACCTGCTGAGAATGCCTCCCATTACTTTGTCTATGACGGGCAAATACCTCGTTATTTGCTGTTCAGTTTCCACGGTAACCATTCCGACATCATTTCAGAGTTCATCTGACACCAAAGGCACTCTCCTTTCCTGACCTGTGTTCTGGTCTCGGAGGCTAACTGACAGTCTGGAGCTAAAAACTAACCAACTCTCTCTCTTTCTAGAAGGACAAAATACCAAGGCAACTGACACCTAGAGACTCTACAATACAGCTTTGTAGTGAATAAACATACAAAAACAAAACAAAAAACTGAACTGTCTCGACAGCCAATTATTACAGGATATCCAATAGACTGTTTATCATCCATAGAGGTAAACAATCTCCATCAGTATCTTTCTATGTGGGTGCATCCCTGCCTTTCTCCCTAATACCACCGCCATTATCTTTAGCTAAATCACCAATCTCCACTAACTCAACTCATGCTGACAAAGCGTTCCTTACACAGCTGAGAGAGTGGCCAGATATTTGAAGCATTCTTATTATTCTCCATATTATCCTAGTGTGACATCCAAATTAGCCTGGTGTCTAGTTTGAGCTCACACATCTGTCCTGTTGTAGCCCAATAACACATTCACTGCACAGTCAGTGAGTGGCCCTTTTCTGGCTTCACACCACAATCGCATCTCCAGCCTTATCTATTTTTTCCTATTATCGTATAGTCCCCTGAGACAAATGAGTCTCTAGTGAGATATCGCTGGAAATCAATCCCAGAGATATTTTACGGATTCATATGGGCGAGGCAGGGCGAGAAAAAAAGGTTGTTTGCTCAATTTCATCTGACTAGAGATTTGTGCGATGAAATAAACTGCTATTGTATCGCCTGTGTTATTGTTTGAAGATAAAAGGTAGACTACAAACAATGAAAATGCTGCCCTGGGAGTTTTTGTAAAGAAATATAATAAAAAAGGACTGGGGGGAAAAGGGGATCTTTGATCTTTTGGTAGCATTGGAAGTCCCCTTGAGTTAGTCTCCAATGGTACATGTCTAACGTAAAAGAGACTGGGGTCAAGAGTGAAAAGAATAAGAGCTCCTTTTTAGACATGTATCTTGAGGCTAGACATATCACCTGCATGTGTCTGGTGGTGGGAGGACATTGGGTTCTTAAAGGGATAGTTTGGGATTTTGGCAGTGATGCCCTTTTTCTACTTCCCCAGGCACAGATGAACTTCGTGGATACTATTTTTATGTATCTGCGTGCAGTTTGAAGGAAGTTGCAAAGTAGCGTTAGCGCAATTGCTAACTAGCTTTATCACAATTGCTAACTAGCGTTAGCGACAATGACTGAAGTCTGTGGGAACGAGATTCCCTAAAAACACACCACTTGAAACAGCTACGACCGGAAGTGACTTTTTTGTAGCAGGTTAGGAGAATTTACCCAGCTGGTTAGGAGAATTAACGTGACAGGTTAGGAGAATTAGGTTAAGGTTAGGAAAAGGATTAGAATTAGGGGTTAGGATTAGGGTTAGCGAAAATGCTCTCCTAACCTGCTGTGAAAAATCACTTCCAGTCATAGCTGGCGGCAGGTAGCTTAGTGGTTAAGAGCGTTGTGCCAGTAACTGAAAGGTCGCTGGTTCTAATCTCTGAGCCGACTAGGTGAAAAATCTGTCGATGTGCCCTTGAGCAAGGCACTTAACCCTAATTGCTCCTGTAAGTCGCTCTGGATAAGAGTGTCTGCTAAATGATTAATTATTTATATATTTATTTTTAGGGAGTCCCCTATGGGAACAGCTAGCATGCTAGTCATTACGCTAACGCTAGTTAGCATTGGCTCACGAAACCACCTCTAACTTCCTTCGTACTGGACGCAGAGACATAAAAATGGTATCCACGAGTTCATCTGACTCTGAGGAAGTAGCTAACCATTTAAAAGTAGTTATATAATTTAGGATTCATTCATTATAAACTGAGTAAGTCATAAACACTGAGTATACAAACATTAAGGACACCTGCTCTTTTCATGACATAGACTGACCAGGTGAATCCAAGTGAAAGCTATGATCCCTTATTGATGTCACTTGTTAAATCCACTTCAATCAGTGTAGAGAATGATTTTTAAGCCTTGAGACAATTGAGACATGGATTGTGTATGTATGCCATTCAGAGGGTGAATGGGCAAGACAAAAGATTTAAGTGCCTTTGAACGGGGTATGGTAGTAGGTGCCAGGCACACCGGTTTGTGTCAAGAACGGCAACACTGCTGGGTTTTTCATGCTCAACAGTTTCCCGTGTGTATCAAGAATGGTCCACCACAACAAAGGACATCCAGCCAACTTGAAAGAACTGTTGGAAGCAATGGAGTCAAAATGGGCCAGCATCCCTGTGGAACGCTTTCGTCACCTTGTAGAGTCCATGCCCCGACGAATTGAGGCTGTTCTGAGGGCAAATGGGGGGGGATGAAACTCAATATTAGGAAGGTGTTCCTGAAGTGTTTGGTATACTCAGTGTTTAAAAAGTTGTACTGACAAATTGGTAAATATTGACATTCTTGATTCTAAATGACCTTCAACATCATTTCAGAGTGCTGGTGGAATGTTGTGTTATATACTTATGATAACTGCAGCATACTTAATGTTCAAAACAACACCAACAGCACCCGAATATCATTTTCACAGACCAAAGAAGTGATTCTGTTCATCAAGTCGTACTCGGCGAAACATATAAAATGGCTGATTATTAGTGTTAGCCTGTTGCTGCAGCCTTATGAAGCACATTTGGGTGTTGGCACGGTTTGGGCCAGGAACAGATGGAAGGATGACACTAATATCTGGCTGTAGTATTAAAAGAGGTTGAGATCATTGCAATAAACAGACATTACTGGAGAGAGAGCTGTGGTTACGCTGATTCTGGTGAAAGTACAATAGAGCTCTTCATAGAAATGGACAACTGTCTCTGTTTCTCCACAGAGCAGTGCTATGCAAAAATCGGGGTCGCGAGGAACTGCAGTGGGGTCACCAAAATGTAAACAAATTTAAGAGTACAGATTATTGTATGGGACAATATACAAATGTTTTTGAGAAAGCTCATTTGAAAAAAAAATTTTTTATTGAGTAAATATATTTATTGGTTTCTTTTCATTTGTAAGAGATAAAATGCAATGAATCTACATATTTGAAGGTTGTGTCATTAGATTTGAGGTGTGGTGGGGTCACAAGAAATGATTGGGGAAAAATGGGGTCCCCAGAAAGTCTAGGCGAAAGAAATTGGGTCCCTGCTGAAAAAGTTTGAATACCACTGCCATAGAGGTTTAACAGTTTAACTATACAGTGAACTATGCTATTGAAATAAAGACATACCAACTAACGTATTAGATTCCAGAATGTTTGTTGTTGGTAGGTTCATTATTGAAACATTCATCAAACATTCCAGCAACAGGTATGCAGAGATAACAGAGTGCACCAGTTCGCAAAAGTCCAAAGTGAATAGAGTTCCATTTCAGATGCACCCATGTCTGTATGTCCTATGCTAAATACTCTATCCTGACTGGGCTGGCTGTTGTCGTCTTGTTGGCTTCCTTCACTACACTGCATTTCTATTGGAGCTGTGTGTGCACAGTCACTGCAGCCAGGCTTGGCCCACTGTCTGTCTGTCTGTCTGCTTGTTTCATAAGCAGGAGTCAGGATGACCTACATAACTTCCTCTCAGGGGGAAGTCACCTTGTCGGGAGCGGCTGGCGGAGAGGCGGGGGTGGGGGGGGTGGAAGAGTTTATTGTGACGTGGCAAGGCAACTGGCTGACTGGCCCTGTATTCACAAGCCTCCCAGCATCATTTTGCTGATATTCCGAGAGTCCAGTCAATGCATTTTTGGTGTGGGAAAAATGACTGGGTTTGTGCTGGAAATGAGGTCTACGTAGCAGGCTGATCATAAATAGAACCACCCACACGCACTCCACTCACACACACACACACACACACACACACACACACACACACACACACACACACACACACACACACACACACACACACACACACACACAAGAGCACACACATACACACAGGCCCAGTGCCAGACAGATCCACTCACACACACACACCTCAACAGAGACTCCTCTAAGCATGCTAAGAAATTGAATGTGTGTAGATGGTCAAGGTTGAATTAGATCAACGCTCCTGATCCGTATCTGATTGCCGCTGTTGGTTTACCCCCTCCAGCAAGCCCCTGGCAGGAAGCGTGTGTGTATTAGAGCCTGTGTGTGCCGCTGTGTGTGTGCCTGTGTGTGTGTGTGTTGAGCCAGTGTGTGTGCCTGAGTGTGTGTGTGCCTGTGTGTTTGTGTGTGTGTTAGAGCCAGTGTGTGTGCCTGAGTGTGTGTATGTGTGTGTCTGTGAGAGAAGACAGCTCGTTTGATGAAGGATGTCGTGAGAATGCTAACCAGACAATCACCTTGTGTGTTATTGATTGAGATGAGAGAGTTAATTAGATGGAAGGAGGGGGGCTGGGGGGAGGTCGGTTTAAATGTCTTGATACCACGTCCTGTTTTTGTACCTATCCTCCTTGTTTTTGTTGTTGCGGTGGGGGTAGGGTGTGTGTGTTTGTGTGTGCGTTTCCTATCCATGTGTTTTATTTGTGTGCATAGGCTATTTTTGTGTAAATCAGCAAAAATGTGTATTATAGACTAAACATATTTTTTGAACATTTACAGCTTTTACTCCACAATACTGTAGCCTACATTAAACATCTAAAATACCCTGGGAATAATAAGCCTTCTTGTCAATAACAACGCTGTGCTCTGTCTGGTTTCGTCTCTCTCTACATAGACTGCTTTTGATAATGGCTGATTCCATATCTGAAGTAGACGTTAAAAACTGACATTAATAACTGGCATTAACAACTGGCATAAATGAATGACACGCCCTGAGAAAACAAGCCTTCAATATGTTACTACTGTGCACAGTCTATTCACAACTTCTCCAGAGTTTACTCACGTAATTTAGACTGATGCCATGTGCATCATTTGAAAGGGTCACTTTCAAACCCTTCCACAGGACATCACTGTGCCCTACCGAGTTCCTGCCCGAAAACTATCGTCAGGTTTCACCCCAACGATTTAATCTGATCTCTGCTGATTCGCAGCTAAACTATTTGGAGCACCCAGGCCTGGTCCGTTTTTAAATGTTTGGTCAAATGTATCCTTCTCTCCTTCCCTGCCTCCCTCTCTCTTCTTCTCTTTCTCTGTCTTTCTCTCTCTTTCTCTCTACTGTATCTCTCAGTGCTCAGATTTTATAGTGCGTGTAACTTATAGTATAGATTTTAACTTATCTACGTAACAGCATAACCATATCTCATCACGCCTCATTTTCGACCTTGCCCTAAGTACAGTAGGCCAACTGACCTGGCAGCTGGCTACACAGTACAATATTGAGTCGCTCACTCAGTATTTTTCTGCACTAACCTCAGTAGGCTCTGGGTTAAGTTGACCTAAGGCATAGGTGAACTCATCTGGCATATTTTGGAAAATGTCCCTGTAAGCCATAATGACCCCGTAAGCCATAGTGACCCCGTAAGCCATAGTGACCCCCGTAAGCCATAGCATGACTCCACAACTATTGAATTGGAGAACAACATGATTGAGCAAACTTGTGTGATGTGTCATCACATCACACGTACATAAGTGGCCTACAATGCCCTGAGCCAAGTGACTGAGCGATCAACCTATATACCTCTGTGTGTGTGTGTGTGTGTGTGTGTGTGTGTGTGTGTGTGTGTGTGTGTGTGTGTGTGTGTGTGTGACTAAGTGATCGACCTATCCATGTCATCAATAACAAGTTAAGTCCTCTCCCCTGATTACCACCTGGAGAATCATTAACTATGGAGCAAGACTCAGTGACATAACAAGATGTGAACTCTGCAGCCAGGTCAGTCCATAGTGGGAGCAGTCCCATTATCAACTTGGCTGATAGTCTATCTACATTGGTTTGACGTATCTCTCAACACGAGGACACTCCAAACAACGGCGTAGGTCAGACCCATAGCCTACATATCTTAGCATCCAATATTTAGGAAACAGTTGTTTCAAAGTTGACCTTAGACATCAGTGATAGGTAGTTGAAGGCGAGACATTGTTAGGTCAGCCTAGTGTAGCATCTGCTAAGAGTTTTCTGTTTTTAGACTGTGTTTCTGTTTCTTGACTTTAACTTCACTCTGTCATCTGGGCCAAATTCATCGCCACGGTCTTACAGAAATTCCCACATACACAAGCACACACACACACACACACACAATAATATTGTTAAATTGTAAATCGGGAGGTGCCGAAACAAAAAGTGAGCTGCCAGAGGGGGTGACTTGGGAGTCTTGAGGTACCAGAACGCATGAGAAAAGGGGGCCAACTTTATAATAAAGCTACATGGCTATCAACGCATTTGAGTAGGTACAGAGCAGTAGAGTAGAGGCAGTTACAGAAGTTATACTACATGGGGAACATTTTGTGTTTAGGTCCGGGGAAAATGTTGGCCTTTTTGAGAAACAGATTAATGCAATTCTATGTAATTTAGATGACGACTCTTGGGCAAAATATTTTTTAATACCGGCATATGATCGAAATGGCAGGCTACTTTGGACATTAACAAAAACGACCTTGTCTTGAATCCATCAATAGCCTAGGCCTAGCTGTGTAAAGACACACATTAAAGCCACAACATGAGGAGGAAATTATAGTCCTAAAAATGCTTTCCAGTTTCACTGACTCACCCAATGATGTGAAGCTCACTGGCTTGTGATTGTCGATGCGCTAATGCCAAAGCCTATCTCTCTCTCTCTTTTGTAAAACAATATCAAAAAGTTGATCAAATATTTTGGCAGTCACAGCACAGTCTTCTTTTCAGCAGGAGCCATTGCTTTCCCACCTATGTTTTCCGATTGAATTTGACATTTTGCAAGTTCTGCTTTGTCTGTAGTATGGTGTTTTTTCACTGACAGATTTGCCGCAGTCTCCCGACTGTAGGCCATTCCTGTTATTGGGCTACAATTCACAGCTAGGCTATTTAAAAAAAACGATTTATCCTCTGTATTTAAATTATAGGCCTTCAATGGTGTAGCAGGTCATTCTGAATTATTTCTATTTATTTCTGAACAGACAGCAGTAATTCCCATAACTTTGTCAAATCTATTTCAATTATCAGGGTACTGCAGTTCATCCAGAAACTATTCGCGCAGTTACATTCGCAAGGTAATAAATGATGAAGTGCAAATACTGGAGAGATGAGAGTTGCATATTCATGTTCATCAGAGCAGAGAGGGAGAGAGGTCAAAGAAGTGGAATCTCATTCTAGTAAGAAAGGTTAAAATGTAGCGCAAACAGAATCACGCCCAACCTAAATCAACTTTTAGAATATTAGGCCTATGCGGAAAACCCTTTTCTTCTTCCTCTGCTGGCAGGCTCATGGTTAGCCACATTGGGCGGTTAATGTACTGTTTACGCTTGTAAAAATTTGAATGATTCACAGCATCTCAGAGGCCTCAGTTTCTCGATGTTGCCGGATGACAATTATTGTCAGCTTAAACAGCGCAAACCGTGTCAGTTTCTGGTGCAGCTGAGCCAGTTGCCGCTGGAGACACCCAAGCCGCCCACAGCCAAAGTGTGTCTGGTTTCCGTGGGACGAGGCTGCCGATGCCGACACGGGTCGTACATGCGCAGCTGCAAGGTCTTCTTCAAGAGAGCCGTAGAAGCTCAGGAAAAGGAGAAAGTACACTGGTTGGGTTTGGGTCTGGCTCAGAAATATGCCTGGTCAGAAGATGTGAATATGGCCTTTATTAAAGATAATTGTCGGTTTTGGTTGTAAAAGTGCGAAACGCAAACTCCCTCCGTTGAAGCGGGTTTAAACCCTAAATGCTAAGCTAGTTAGCTTTGACGCCCAGCCTAACTCACACCAGTCTCCATACAGTCTCATGAGGAATAACTCCAGGAGAAAATGCTGAGCTAGCAACAAATGTACAGCCAAAAACCCAAAACATACTCACCCAGAGAGAGGTGACACCAGACCAGTCAGTCCAAACAAACACCAGTAAAGTTTAAGGAAGTAAGCCATTATTGACAACACCTAAATTTTTGGAGCTTTCTAGCACCATTTTGATACTTACCCGTGAAATATTGATACTTTTAAACAGAAATGTATCATTCAGTCAGAAAAAGTTAAATTGCTAAGCATGTACAGTTTGTGGGGAAAACGTCATAAAAACCTTGCACACTACATACTTCCAATAACACCTTATGCTGTATTTTAGCTGGGGAAAATCAACAACAACTCATAATGCGCTTTCATTTCTGAGTGTCGCTGAGGCACCGAGTTAAATCATCGAACATGGCGATATACACACACGCACACATGGCCACCTTCCAGCTGAGGCAGGCAAGCACTAAACAAGGCTGTCAGTAGGTGCTTTTCAAGCCACAGTCAACTGAGGAACTACAGTCAACTCCTTTCGAATCATGTGTTCATTTGATGATATTTATGCAAAGGTTGAATGCATATCAAGAAACCGGATTAGGTCTCCAGGGTTATCGGATCAGAAATGACATCACTGCGCTCTGACGTGCTCTGGGAGTGCATGGGGAGAGTTAAGCATTGACAACAGCTGCAGTCTGTGTGTGTGTGTGTGTGTGTGTGTGTGTGGCAGCTGTTTGTGCAGAGAGCAGGCAACAGAGTTGACCACATGAGGTTGGAGTTAAGAGTGTTATCACCCAGGCTTATTGAGGCTTAGTTTAGTTCATTCAATCCAAATGGGAAAACATAGGGACTCTGGTGTTGCCTCTTTGGGAAACTGCTGTGATTTCTGGGGACCAACTGTTGCTTTGTTTTATTGTTCAATCAAACCAAACCAAATATACATGTCTTTTTCTGTGTAAGTTAGATGAATCATGTCAAATTATCAAATCAAATCAAATTGTATTTGTCACATGCGCCGAATACAACAGGTGCAATACACTCTACCGCGAAATGCTTACTTACGCAGACCTTTTCCAACAATGCAGAGTTAAAAGTAGGAAAAATTACTATAAAATGTGTAAAAAGGAAGAATACAAATAAAATAATGAGACTATATATAAGGATGTCAGCGGATGGCTCTGGAGTACTGGCGTCTTGCCAATCTGTCTGGTGAATGTTAACCTCCCTAAAGGTCTTACTACAGTACGAGATGATCACACAGTCAGTCCGAGCAGCTGGGCGCTTGCTGCATGGTTCAGTGTTGCTTAGCCTTGGAAGCAAAATTAGAAGGCATTTAGCTTGTCTGGTTGGTTCAAGGCCCACTGGGCAGCTTGCGGCTGGGTTTCTTTGTAACTGGTGTGTAAATCTCTGGCAAGACTCCACATCCTGACGAGCTGCCACAGCCGCCAGAGTAGGATTCGATCTTAGTCCTGTGGTGAAGCTTAGCCTGTTTAATGTGGTTTGGTCAGAGGTCATAGCGGAATTTCTTATAAGCGATCCCGGATGAGTATCCTACTCTAAAATTTACTTTAGGAGAAGAAGAGTTTGTCAAGCATCTAGACTTGTACTGTGTCAGGGTATTGTAGGCCATGCCTCTCTCTCTCTTTTAGATGTGGAATAGCCTATTACAAGCTAGTGCAGGGAATTGTGAAAGCAGTGTTTTAAATACTGTATGTTTGAACTGACACTGGGGTCTGTTCGAGCAGCTGCATGCATGTCAAAACCTATGTGAACTACTAGTGGGCTGATTTCATCACAGGCTGCTTGTACTGTAGTGTGTGTGTGTGTGGCCTTTGTCCAGGATGGGTGTTTTACATTTGCATAGCTGCTGAAGAGGGGGAGTGTGGGGGGAGAAGGAAAGAGAGGTGAGGGGGAGGGGGAAGAGAGGCAGAGAGGGGAGGGAATGTGAGGGATGGGAAGAGGGGGAGGGAAGAAAGGGTAGAGGGGGAGGGAAAGAGAGGTAGGGTATGAATGAGAGTAGGAGAGAAAGACAGGGGAATTACAAAGAGAGACAGAGGCAGAGAAACAGACATAGAGAAGTGAGAGAATGAGTGTAGACAGAGAGAGAGAGAGAGAGAGAGAGAGAGAGAGAGAGAGAGAGAGAGAGAGAGAGAGAGAGAGAGAGGGAGAGAGAGAGAGAGAGAGAGAGAGGGGAGACAGACAGACAGACAGACAGAGATGAGGGGGCTGAGAGAGAAAGTAAGCGAGAGAGAAGGAACAAGAGAGAGAGAAAGAAAGCTAAGCGCGTCAGCACCGATGTAGTCCCGGAGAGTGGAAGTGCAGGACAGAGGAGACGCTCCCACTCTCCTCCCCGCTCTCTTTCTCCTCTCCTCTTCCTTTTTCTCAATGTGAAAACCTGGCCTCTGTGAGTCTGATAATGAGCTAAGAGAGGAGACTGCAGAACAACATCAATAGCAGCGTGTGAGAAAATCCAGGCCCCCCACACACACAACCCGGGGCACGACGGCCTCTGACTGCCTCTCTGCCCACGAGGACCCAGTTACAGACCCAGGGTTCAGACCCATTTACAACCCACAGCTAGTTAGTATTCTTTACTCACCATAGCTCACATTAAAATCCTGTGTACTTTTGTGGATGGGCTGCTTCCTCTCAATGAAGAGTAATTGTGCAGCAACTCTGTCTTCTACTTGAGTTAGCTTGGGTTTTTGTTAAAGAGTCTATAGGCTGGTCTCAGATCTCTGTGTGTGGCATTGGCACAACCATAGGAGTTAGCGCATACTGTACAAACAGGTCTGGGGACCACGCTACGGAGTCTATGAGTAGTGGTAGGTACTGAAATATAACCTATAGTTCAGGTTACAATTTTGGGTTAGATGTAAACTAGGTA
This sequence comes from Coregonus clupeaformis, assembly GCF_020615455.1. NCBI lineage: Eukaryota > Metazoa > Chordata > Actinopteri > Salmoniformes > Salmonidae > Coregonus > Coregonus clupeaformis. Next base: position 174,990 of record NW_025534089.1, on the reverse strand, counting down.
TGGACTGGGTTTGTGTGAATGGTTGTTTTTGGTGGTTCGGTAAGTGTAGCTTTAGGATTGTGTTGCCTCCATCACATACCCCTCGGACCTCAATGTGAACCTCTCAGCATACAGTATATATACACCTTTCACTCCATACTGTCTCCCACCGTGACTGAAACCAGATTAGGTTTAATTCATTATGGAAATGTTCGCCCACTGACTGTTCCTTCCTTTTAAAGTAAAGATCTCTCATTTCCCCAATTAATAAATATTCCATAGTAATTTAGAGAATAATGGTGTATGCATTTTAATAGTCATTAGTTTGTATTTTTATAGATATTTAGTTGATATGATAAATAGCCTTTATCTGTGTAGCTGTGTATACAAGTCATCATTTATGAGCGTAGCAGGCTGTTTCTTAAATTAAAAAGGTTTATGGTGTGGCTTATGAATAACACCCCCAGAGGTATTGCTGTAGAATCATTATCTCCTGCAAAGTTATAGACATATTATAATTCATTTCTGAGCCTTGTTGGTTATTATTTCACCTCCTACAGTCCCTACAAAACCAACTTCTTTCAGGCATACCAGTAGTCTGTGTTACCTCTCAATGCTAGAACTTACTGTAGTCTGTGGTACCTCACGAGGAATTTTTGTTTTGTATCTGACTTGGAATTGGACTTAGCAATAGCAGCAGACCTTAATGTGGAAAAAAGCTGTCACGAAAAGTGTGTGTGGATAGAGGTTGTACCTTCTACATATTGAACTGTTCTACTACTCCTCCCTATCCCTGAAGTCATCCCCGAGATAGTGAGTTGATACAAGACAGCTGGGCTCTGTAAACCACTCCATGTGGACTGTTTTGGTTTATGCGCCCCAAACGGCACCATATTTTCTAAACAGTGTATAGGGCTCTGGTCAAAAGTAGTGCACTATAATAAATAGGGTGCCATTGTGGGGATGCATCCTGGTCTGGTCTGGAAGACTTTTAACTGTTGAGCTGGCCTGCTAGCTTATTATTCACATGTCATCAGTGGTTTGGCATACCGTTCTGTTGAACAAGACCCAGCCATGCCTCTATTTATGACTTATTATTTTACTGGCTTAATACTATTGAACTCAAAGGTCCACTGTGAAACTGTTCAACCGCGCTACAGGCTTGCTGTGTATACTATGGCGGTATGTGGCACGCGGATGGTTAGCACTACACTGATGTAAAGCTCCTCTCTCTCTTCTCTCTCTCTCTCTCAACGCTCCTCTGTTCTCTCTCTTCCGGGGCATCAGTGGAGAAGTTCATCTGAGGACACGTAATCGGTACTGTTTATGAGTTGGCTGGGCAGGTCCATGCTCCAATCAGATGGTTAATATTTTGAATGGCAGGCCTATGCTCCAATCAGATGGTTTATATTTTGACTGACAGCAGGTCTGTGCTCCAATCAGATGGTTTATATTTGGATTCTCACATTGGTTGTATGTGCTCCAATCCAGATGACGCTCCTCCCACCCACTCTAGCTGGGCTGGGTGCCCCAGGCTGTCTCACAAAACAGCATCTGAACCCCAGCCATCTATTAGACTCAGTCCCCCGTCTCTCCTCTCAGACGGATTTGACAAACATGTCCTTCTATCAGAGGTACAGTAAAATGCTACATTGATGTACTGTGAGTATTTATTACAGTCATGTATATACATTTTCTTACATTTTATAGAGATGTGATGTTCTTTGACTACTCGGATATATTTTATATGAATTACAGCATGCTTATATGCATATTAACCGTTATCATACCTATCATAACAATACACATGGTGTTCAAGATTGAACATATTTATCTAAGATGTTCCAAGATGGCGCGAGCAGCGTGGTCAGTGGTACTCTGTGTGTGTCCGTGCAAATAGCCTTTTTTTTTTTATTTAATTTTTTTTTTCGTGCATTATTATTTCCTATCACACTTTCTACTAAATATACTTTCCTGCAACTCCACTCACTCAATGTGGGAACGGATTCTATTATTGACTTACCTTTATCTAGAATCTCCAGTTGAAACTAGCTAGCCAGCTAACTAGCTACTTGCTATTAGCCACCGCACGGTTTTCACCCGGAACAACTGATTTTCTGTCGTAATAACTGAATCACTGGACACTAACACCGGATCGGCAACCAGCGAAGCCGCAACCGAATGGATGCTGGCATAATCTCACCGCCCAGCAAGCACCCAGTTACTTGAGCCAGCTCCCTCTCGAGCCAGCCCCATATCCCGTATCTACTCTCTGTTCACCGGACAGGAGTAGGCAGCCAACTAGCTACTTGCTATTAGCCACCGCAGCGTTTTCACCATTGTCCGTGGCCCGCACTACCTAACAGCCAACCCTAGCCTGGACTATTATCGGCAGTCTGCACTGTTCCACAGCGCATCACCCAGAACTATACATGTTTTTCTGCCGGAATCACTGGAATCACTGGACTTTCACTCTGGATCATCGCAACTAGCCAGCTGCAACCAACTGGATGTTGCTGTAGGCTAATCAGCCTTGAGCTAGCCCCGAGTAAGGCCCATCTCCGGGCTATCTACCTCTTCTGTCAACCTGGACGGGACCCTCCTCAGGAGTTGACAATTTGCCCCGACATCCATCACGTACTGGTCTGCCGACGAATCGCTCTGTGGTTTCGCCAGGCTTCCCTGCTATGACGGCGACTCACGAAGATCCATCTGCTACCCTCGGCCCGCCAGCACACGCAAACAACAGCCGCGGCTTCCTGCTAGCCTGTGCTGTAGCACCCTAACTGCTTTCGGACTCTCACATTGCTGTTCACTGGACCTTATGATCACTCAGCTGCACAGCTGATGCCTGCTGAACTGTTCTCACACGGTACCCTGTCCTGTTTATCTGTTTAGCCTCAGCCCAAACTTTCATCGCCACAACAGTTAAGTTGTCTTAGCTCTCTCAAATAACACCTGTGATTGCGTTATGCCCCTCTCCCATGTCAAATGCCTTGCTTATTGCTGCTGTTCCAGTTAGTTCTTATTATACACTTTCACTGAAGCCCTCTCAAAACTGCCTCAAATAGCTCCTTTGTCCACCCCCATCACACGCCGTGGGAGACCGACTAGTCGTGCCTCCAGTGATGCTATCTCTTATTGTTACCCAACGCTTAGGTTTACCTATCACTGCTCATATCCTTCCATATCCTTTGTCTGTACATAATGCCCTGAATTTATTCTACAACGCCCAGAAATCTGCCCCCTTTACCTCTCTGTACCAACGACTAGAAGACCAGTTCTTAAAGCTTTAGCCATATCCTTTATTCTAGCCGCCCTCTGTTCCTCTGGTGATGAAGAGGTTAACCCTCTGCAGCCCCCAGCATCCCCAGGACTATCATTTGTTGACTTCTGGTAACCGCAAAAGCATTGGTTTTTGCATAAAGTTAACATCTGTAGAAGCCTCCTCCCCTAAGTTGAGTTACACTCACTGCGTTAGCACACTCCCAGCCAACCCTGTATGATCAGCAGTGTCTGTATCCTGGCGAAGGAAGGGCTGCACTTGCAAAAATTCAGAAATGTCCATCCCCAACTACAACATTTTCCGCTAGAGACAGAACTGCCAAAGGGGGGTGGAGTTGCACCCCTACTTAGAGGTAGCCTGCAGAGCTCTCATCATACTATCCAGGTCTGTGCTCAAACAGTCGGAGCTTCTACTTCTAAAAATCCACCTTTCCAGAAATAAGTCTCTCACTGGTGCCACTTGCCACAGACCCCCTCAGCCCCCAGCTGTGCCCTGGACACCATATGTGAATGGATTGCCCCCATCTATCCTCAGAGTTCAGAGACTTGCTTATGGTGACTCTAAACTGGGATATGCTTAACACCCCGGCCATCCTACAATCCAAACTAGATGCCCTCAACTTGGACAAGGAACCTACCACAGGTACAACCCCAAATCCATAAACATGGGCACTCCTCTTACAGATATCATCCTGACTAACTTACCTCTAAATACACCCGCTAATCTCAACCAGATCTCAGCGATCACTGCCTTATTGCTCATGCGTCCGAACGTCCGCAGGGTCAAAACGACTCACCATCACTGTCAAACGCAAACACTTTAGCGAGCAGGCCTTCCTAATTGACTCCAAGCCCAAGTATTCTGGATGGATATCGATCTCTGTCCGTCAGTAGAGGGATGCTGGTTGCTCTTAAGTGCTTTCCTCTCAATCTTAAATAAGCATGCCCATTCAAAAAATGCAGAACAGACAGATATAGCCCCCGGTTCTCAGACTTGACTGCCCTCGACCAGCACAAAAAGTGCCCATTCTGTGGCGTGTGACTGCACAGGCACTCATAATAGCCCCCGCGATATGCAACTTTTCAGGGAAGTTAGGAACCAATATACACAAGCAAAGTTAGGAAAGCAAGGCTTAGCTTTTTTCAAACAGAAATTTGCATCCTGTAGCACTAACTCCAAAAAGTTTTGGGACACCGTAAAATCCATGGGAGAATAAGAGCACTCCTCGCTATCACCACCGACAAATCTACACTACCGAGAATTTCAACAAGCATTTTGCTACGGCTGGCCACAGCCTTCCACCCGGCTACCACTACCCGTCACCAGCTCCTGCACCCTTCGCTGCAATCCTGCCCATGCCCCCCCACTTCTCCCTCACACAACTTCACACAGCTGATGTTCTGAAAGAGCTGCAAAATCTGGACCCCTACAAATCATCTGGGCTAGACAATGGGACCCTTTCTTTCTAAAATTAGCCACCGAAATTGTTTAAACCCTATTACTAGCCTGTGTCTAACCTCTCTTTCTAATGTCTGAGATCCCCTAGAGATTGAAATGAGCCAGTGCCGCAGTCATCCCCTTCAAAGGGGGTGACACTCTAGATCCAAACTGTTACAGACTCATCATTACATTTTTATTTAGCAGACGCTCTTATCCAGAGCTTTAACTCTACAGGAGCACTTAGGTTAAGTGTCTTTGCTTATGGAAGCACATCGACATGAGATTTTTCTCACCTAGTTTGTTCTGGGATTAGAACCAGCGTAACCTTCCGGTTACTGGCACAATGCTCTTACCCACTAAGCTACCTGCCGCCCTTCCATCTCTGCCCTGCCTTAAGCTTTTGAAAGCCAAGTTAACAAAACAGCTCACCACCAATTATAATCACACCGCACCTTCTCCGCTTATGCAATCCGGCTGCGAGCTGGTCATGGGGGCACCTCAGCCACGCTCAAGGTCCTAAACGACATTATAAGATCGGCAATAGACAGTACTGTGCAGCCAGTTACCATCGACCGCCAAGGCTTTCGACTCCTGTCAACCACCGCATTCTTATTGGCAGACTAAACAGCCTTGGTTTCTCAAACACTGCCTCGCCTGGTTCACCAACTACTTGATAGAGTTAAATGTGTCAAATCGAGGGCCTAAGTTCAGTCTGGACCTATGGCAGCCTTTTAGGGGGGTGCCACAGGGTTCAATTCTTGGGCCGACTTCTTTCTCTGTGGATATCAACGATGTCGCTCTTGCTGCTGGTGATTCTTCAGATCCACTCTACGCAGACGACACCATTTTGTATAACATCTGGCCTTTATTGGACACTGTGTTAACAAACCTTAAAGCGCTTCAATGCCATACAACACTCCTTCCAAGCCTCCAACTTGCTCTAAAACCCAAGTAAAACTAAATGCATGCTCTTTCAATCGAACGCTGCTGGCACTGCGCCCACTCCGACTTCAGAATCACTACTCTCGACGGTTCTGGACTGGAGTATGTGGACTACAAATACCTAGTGTCTGGACAGACTAAACTCTCCACCTCACATTAAGCATCCTCCAATCCAAAGTTACATCTAGAATCGGCTTCCCTATTTCACAACAAAATCTCTCCTTCACTCATGCTACAAAACATGCCCTCGTAAACTGACTATCCTACCGATCCTTGACTTCAAGCGACATGTCATTTACTAAAATAGCCTCCAACACTCTATCAGCAAACTGGATGTAGTCTATCATACAGTGCCATCCTCGCCTTGTTCACCAAAGCCCCATATACTACCCACCACTGTGACCCGTGACGCTCGCTGGCTGGTCCTCACTACATATTCGCCGCCAAACCCATGGCTCCAGGCGTCATCTATAAATCACTGCTAGCAAATCCGCTTATCTTAGCTCATTGGTCACCATAGCAACACCCACCCGTGCAGAGTATGCGCCTCCAGCAGGCAGGACTGCCTACTGGTCATCCCCAAAGCCAACACCTCCTTTGGCCGCCATTCCTTCCAGTTCTCTGCTGCCAATGACTGGAACGAACTGCAAAAATCTCTCGCTGGAGACTTTTATCTCCTCACTAACTTTAAGCATCAGCTGTCAGAGCACCTTACCGATCACTGCACCTGTACACAGCCCATCTGAAATTAGCCTACCCAATCTACCTCATCCCCATATTGTTATTTATTTTGGCTCATTTGCACCCCAGCATTCTATTTGCACATCCATTCCAGTGTATACTAATTGAATTATTTTGCACTATGGCCTATTTATTGCCTTACCCCATAACTTGCAACATTTGCACTAACTGTATATATATTTTCTGTTGTATTTTGACTTTATGTTTTGCCTAATTCTAATATGTATCTCTGTGTTGTTGTTTTTATCAGCACTGCTTTGCGCATTTATCTTGGCCAGGTCGCAGTTGTAAATGAGAACTTGTTCTCAACTGGCTTGGCCTTGTTAAAAAAATAGTGGTTCCAATAAATCCCATTAACGTAGGTAAAAAGGGTGAAGTAAGCAATCATGGCTTATATCAAAGCAGGTATTATAGCAATCTAACCATACTAACAGCATTGCTATGTAACCTAACAGTAAGTCATTAAGTCCACCCCTCTTAGGTTAGCATTTGACCCACTTCGCTAAGGTTACCAATCTCGAAGTTAACCCAGAACTAAAAATCTCGCTCTAACTACTCATTGTAGGTCAGATGCTCGCATCCATTTATATTTACCTAGTATCTGTCCACGTAGAGATTAAGGTTACCAAGACACCCAGTGAAAGGCAGCTTTTGATCAGCTCCTATAAATCCAGCGACGACAGTGACTCTCCTTTGACCCCGTTAACGCCTGTCAACGCAATTAGCTGAGCAAGGCCGCACAGCGACTGACTGAGGGTGCAGAATTTCTTAAGCCTCTAGTAATTATGTTAGATAATTAAAAGTAATTGTGTCATTAATGGAAGCCGAACACTTTCACACCACAGTTGTATTAATTAAATGTTGCAGACAACAAACAGCTGTGGATGATGCATTGGATAAAACACTAGGCCTGGAATACTATATTATTTTGCATGATTATAGTAATTGGTTTAGCAACATGAGTTAAGTAGGCCAAGAACTGGGGTTACTCACGTTCATTCAACTATTGTCTAGCAGGCTGAATGGGTAGTCACCTTAGTAGCAGCTCCTAGTCCATTGTAAAGGCCTTTTAAAGCAGTAGCTACGACGAATGTAAGCTCTACAGCAGGAGTTCTTCAACTTGTCCAGCTCCAGACCTAAATGAGCCTGTCACACATTACATGTTTCCTTTATTATACATTGGTTCATCTCTAGTATTGTGCAGCTTAGATTAATGGTAGTGCAGTAATCTTAGTGAAGCAGTCTCCTAGTCCATTGTATAATAGGCCTATGGTAGTGCTATGCGGATGTATCAGCATCCGTGAGTGTGCCAGTTAACATCTAGCCAACAGACCGACGCTTGCTTTTGTCCCTCCGAAGCATTTCTCTCTCAGTCTCCTAACTCAACCTGGCCTGAGATGACCTATGTAGGTATGTGTGAGTGTGTGGAGCCACTCATGCCCCCGCTGCCCCGGGGCACTAAAGGAGCTCAATCACCACCCATCTACTTCCTCTTCCAGGGTGATACCTTTGTTCTTTGACATCAATGCAAAGAGGGCTGCGAGCGCTGGTCGCTGGGGGATACACCTTGGTAAGTTTTAACCAAATAAGACCGCCAGGAATCAGATGGGCTTTATCAGAGTTATCACTGGCCCATTTGTGGTTGGATATGCGCAGTGTTGATAATGGTTGTGGTGTGGGGGTAAGTACGCGTGAGGTGTGTGTGTGTGCTGTTGATACTGTGTATTGGGTGTTATGACTGTGCTTTGTAGAAGTTTGTAGAAAATATTGTTTTTAAGTCGTTCTTTTTTTTTTTACTATGGACATGAATCGTACTATGACGATAAGGTATCGAACTACAGCACAACTACTACACCAAGCTAGTATTAAATTTGTAGTCTGTATTATGCTAAATATGCAGCGTGCCAACTATCCTCCTACAGTATGTATGTCATTGTTACATAGACATTATCATGAATTATTGCATAACAAAGACTAGAATTCTATAGAGGGACTAATTGGCATTTGTGGTTGCCGTAGTAAAGCTGGGAAGTTCAACCTGTAGGGGCGGTTTGGTTGTCGTGGTTATGGTTAACTTTAGGATAGGCGTGAGTGAGGATCAGTCAGGTGACTTTTATTATGTAATTAGCAAGAGAAGCCGCATTTGTTTTGGGCCCGCCGCCTGAAATGCCCATTTTCAAAAACCGCCCATGAAGAACGCGTCTCCTCCCAAATATAAATAAATTATATTGTCTTTCATGTTAATGTTTTTAAATGTATGTCAATTGTAAAATATTTTTGTCTGAAAATGCCTTTTTTCGGGACGCGTCGACCCCAGTAAGACTAGCTGTCGCCATTGGCATAAGGCTAATGAGGATCCTAATAAATCAAATCATGGAGGTAATCAAGAGAACACAGGACCACTAGGCAGATGATGTGTGAAAGAGGGGAGGATGGGGGAGAGGTAGGTTAAATAATGGGGTTGATATAGACTACGACCTTCATGTTGAAACAAAACCACATTAGAATGTCACGGTGAGAGGATAATGTCCATGGAGATATGTGGGCGCCGTGAGTTTAAGAGCCTGGGGTAAAAGAACACAAGTTTGGAGATAATAGGGAGCTGCTTTCTTTCTGTGGGAGTAGATGGGAAACCAAGATCAACTTGGTTGGTGGGCCCTATTCACCACTCTCTTTGACTACAAAATATATAGAGAGTGTGTTTGAATGACTTCCTCAAGTCGCACCATGCCGAATCTAATAGGAACGTGTTGAGAACTTCTATTGAAAATAAATATGAAAATACCACTTGATAGACGTCGGCATTGAAAAACAAATGGGTGTTCTTCTTTCTGAGCTAGTGTCAAACTCTCCAGCGCTCATATTACTTTCCTGGGAAAGCCATTTAGGAATTTAGGCTGACTGCCCTAAATCCAACAACAAGAGTTGTTACACAGAAGCTGTATCCAGCCACAGCGTCCTGTGTCAAAATGTGTTGGATGCGCAAGTTGAAGAAATTGGCTTTGGCATGGATAGACAGATTACCACTGGGCAGGATTTCTGTTGCTGTCGCTGGGTTGCGTGATGCTATGGTAAACCCAACCATAGCTTCAGCCTAATGCTACAACAAGTGTCTTAGGACAACGCCTCTTCACTCAATGTGGGACAGGATATCAGACAACATGACCACGAAAACACGCAAAAGCGCACGGTCTCAAGTTCAGACTATTTAAAAGGAACTGCTTAAAGGCTGTAGTACTGTATGGTCCGCAAACTGAATCTGTGGGGAGGACATGGGCCTCTCAGACTCTTCTTTCAAGGACATGCTCAGTATCTGGCAACCCGGCCAAAAAAATATTTGATTCAAAACAGGTCTCCCCATAGGAGACATTGTGTTTCCCACTTATACTAAAACTCCCCATATCTGTTCTAGTTGACAGGCAGGGTCCGCCTACAGTGCCGTGTGCCACAGATTGTGATGTCACAAATGCAGCTAAAAGGAGACTCTCAGTGGAGCCCATTCAGGAACGCCCTTGGTTGCTAAGTGTAATGGACTCTGTAATGGAGTTCTCTCTCTGGAGCTGGTTGAGCACTTAGTATTGTGGTGCCGACTAGCTGGTAGCCATTTTTAAGATGGTTGCAGGAGACTTTATATTGTATATTAGCAAAGTATAGTACAGAAAGCAAACTATGCACAAAAACGTGTTTTTTGGTATTATTATAAAAGTAGAATAGTTGATTTGATCTGTTCCACGGGTATATAAATACATGAAGAAGGAATAATGGTCCACCATTTGCATCAGTGTTTGCATGGAGCACAAAATAGTCAAGGGTGTTATTGCATTTGTGGAGGACTAAGCTGATGCATCTGGAAATGGGGAAGCTGGTGGAGTAAGTTGAGTTTTTTGGCACGCGAAAGAACAGATTTTCTGTAGAGCCGATGAGAGATAAAAAATATTAGGGATTCATCACTTATCAAGGATTCATCACTTATCAGCAATACTCCTTTTGTAAATGCTGAGAAACACAAAATCCACACTCACCCAATACACACAGGAACAAAAAATACTTTACATGTACACATATATACACACACTTTGGAGTGTGTAACTCTTTTCTGACAATGATTAACAGGACTCATGGAGCCTAGCTGGACACTGGACATGAAGGCTCCAAGCACGGAGTTTTCCTTTCAGAGACTGAAACCATCCCAGTGAGGGGGGCGGGAAGAGGGCAGGAGGGACGAGTGGGTTAGGTTACAGTGCGTTTCCTAAAGTGATGCAGTTTACTGTTTTTTAGAGTAATAGAAATGGGCTTATGTAAGAGCCACGGATTTAGACAGAAGAAAAGTGGCGGACTGGAGGGAGAGCTGTCAGCCGCTGCCTCTCCTTTCCTCTCCTCTCCTCCTCTCCCCTCTCCCTTTCCCTCTCCTTTCCTTTCCTCTTTCTTCTCCTCTCCTCTCCTCCTCCTCCCTCTTCCTCCCTCCTCCTCTCCTCTTTTTCTCTCCTCCTCCTCCTCCTTCCTCCTCCCTCCCTCCTCCCCCCCCTCCCTCCCTCCTCCTCTCTCCTCTCCTCTCCTCTCCTCCTCTCCCCTCCTTTCCTCTCTTCTCTCCCTCTCCTCTCCCTCCCTTCTCTCCCTCCTCCTCCTCTCCTCTCTCTCCCTGGTAGAGACCAGACTACACACACCACTGTGCAGCTTCACACACACACACACACACACTACTGACGCTACAAATTGAGTATGCTCACACAGCTGTACACTTACGCACAGTCATGCATGCATGCACACAGAAGGGCAGCAACACAGCAATACGCTTGTATGCCAACACTCCCACACACACGCTCTACAAACGGGTATGCATGCACGCCACCACACGCACAGTAGGCACTCTCACAGAAAAAACACACATGCATGTACCAGTGGGAGGCTGCTGAGGGGAGAATGGCTCATAATAATGGCTTGAACGACGAATGGAAGCCATGTGTAATGATGTATCTGATCCCATTCCACTGATTCCGCCTCCAGCCATTAACACGAGCCCGCCCTCCCCAATTAAGGTCCCACCAACCTCTCTGTGGCATGCGCAAGCACACCCCCAACATCAAATGAAATGGGAATTAACTAATATCACTGTATCCTGTATTCTGCCTGTACTCGCTTGGCACACACTTCCTGTGGCTGTGACATACCATAGTGAAGGTTTTTGGGTCATAGTGTGTGTGTGTTTGTGTGTGTGTGTGAGAGAGAGTCAATGTGTGTGTGTATTTCAGCTCACTGTGTGTGTGTGTGTGTGTGTGTGTGTGTATGTGTGAGAGTGTGTGTGTGTTGGGGCTGTGGTGTACGAACCGTGAGCTGCGGTATATCCCTGGCCTAGGGAACGAATGTGTGTGTGGGGGCGTGTGGCATTCTGAGGCTGGCGGACGTGTAGAGAGGAAAAGAAGAACGGGATGAATAGAGGAGAGGAAGAGAGGAGGAGGAGAGGAGACGTACAGTGCTGGTCCAATGGAGCGGAAGCTGCCTCTCTGAAACAGGAGATCATTTGGTTTAGCTGTGGGCTAGGCAGGGAGGCAGAGGGGGATTCTCTGCCTGTTAGCGTCACTGTCAGAGACTGGAGCAGCCCCTAGTCAGAGAGAGAGAGAGAGAGAGAGAGAGAGAGAGAGAGAGAGAGAGAGAGAGAGAGAACACAGAGACACCACGAGACGCGCAAACGCCAACACACGCGCGCATGTGCAGGCATACATACACACACACACATACATACACACACACACACACACACACACACACACACACACACACAAGCCTATGCCTCAGCCAACCACACTCTAGTGTTTAGATATAGTACCCATACAGAGACACCATTAGTGACTATTTATAGTTCTAGTGGAATAATCCCATTTGATGTTATGTGCACTCCATTCTAATACCTACGTTTCTATGATGTAGTATTCATATGATGAGACCATACTGGCCAGTTGAGGAAAGCATCAGTATATGTACTGTATATGTCTGTGTGCAAGAATAGCTTAAGGTATCAAGATTTCTTGGTATTTTAGGTTGTTACAGTATATAATGGAAAACCTCCAACGCATTTGAGTATAGATGTAGGATCTTAATTTGAGCCAGTTTGCATCAGCAGGAAAATAATCCTGCAGTAACAGGATATGTCAACGATTATGTTGATTATAATTAATGGACATTTTTGTGGGGTTGAAGCTACATTGTTCGGCAAGAGAAAATCAAGTCTGAAATTTCAAAGTGGAAATAACAAACTTCAGAAGCATTTTTAAACCTTAAATAAAACAAGCTTTACATTTTATGTTTTTTTCCTGCAACAGGGTGATCAAATTAAGATCCTACATCTGGAAATTATCCTATTAAAAATACTATGGCTCTCTAACAATGTCCTCCATATGTTTCAGTTTCCTGCTGTCTTGTCTCTCAGCATTTGGCTCACTATTTAACTTCCTGTCTTCCTGTCTGTGTGTGTTAAGGCCAGCACAACTACCTGTGTGCCGGAAGGAACGACTGTATCATCGATAAGATCCGGAGGAAAAACTGTCCGGCCTGTCGAGTACGGAAGTGTCTCCAAGCCGGGATGAATCTCGGAGGTACGGAATTATAAATGCCAGATATCCTAGATCTGCACCTATATCTTAGGGTGCATCTGAAATAACACCCTATTCCCAGGGAATGTGAGCTTTCTAGGACTAAGGGCTATTATTGCTGAGCGGCCAATCAGATCCCTAGTCTGATCATAGGCAGGTTCAATGGCACGAACCTGTGAAATATGTCGGTGCCCCGACTAGTCGTAGAACCGTAAAAACAACAAAGTTAAGAGCGTTAGTGAGTGGAGTCAAATTGTTGTCAATCGCTTTACATTGAGACTTCCAGTCCTACAGCAAATACACAGCCACCCTCAGCTTGCAGGCATAACATGTGATACAGAGTTTGGATACTGCCAGGGAACCAAAATAGACTTGCTTATACAGCAAAAAAAAAGGTTTTCCTTTTTATCGCCATTGCAATATACAGAACAAATGTTTTCCTTACTGTACTTTTTCAAAGGTGGACAGTCTCCAAATCCTGATTCACTTCCTAACATACTTTCCCTCTGAAAGTTACAACTTCCCTGAAGAGAGGCTGAAAACAGTGCTGTAAGGATATCCTTTCAGAACCTTGACACAGCACTACTACATCTGACAAACAGAAATCAAAGTGCCGATAGAATACTCAAAATGCCACCTAGCTTCCAAAAGTCCAACAATTGCCAAACAAAGTTACGCTCACATATATTTGTAGCTACTTCAGTACCTACATGACATGCTCTCTGTCAACAGAACATGCTGTCTTTTGAAACAACACAATGCAGAAATATATGGATGAGTTCTATTTTTAATTGCGCTCTTCTTTTCCTCTTCCTCCAAGGTAACAGCCGAAGTCTGACAGCTAGGCAAGCTGAAGGGTGTGAACGAAGCACTCGCACTCCCCACTCAAGGAGTGGGGGCAGACGCCCCCTGGGTCTGGAGGTGGAGGGGGTACTTGTCCCTCGGGAGAAAGGAGGCCTGAGCACCAGCCCCACTAACACCCTGGAAGCCCCACGGCCCTGGAGGTGGGCTGGTGACCCCTCTACCGCCCCCTCCATCTGCAGCGTGTTGGGAGCTGGGATTGAGCCGTAGGTGGTGTTTGCAGGCTATGACAACACCCAGCCTGACACCACCGACCACCTGCTGTCCAGCCTCAACCAGCTGGCTGGGAAACAGATGATCCGCGTGGTCAAGTGGGCCAAAGTACTTCCAGGTTAGAGAAAGATACAGTATCTTCCTTTTCTCTAATATCTTTGATGGTTTTGGTGAAGGGGGCCAAAGTACTTCCAGGTTAGAGAGATAAACTGGGGTTTGGAATAATATAGTTAAGAGTGGGTTGTTTCCCTTTTCTCCAATATCTTTAATGGGGTTTGATGGTTTGGGTCAAGCACTTCCAGAGTTAGACATGGTTACTGGATGGGCTTGGAGGGTAAGGATGTAAGGAAGAGTGGGTTATCTTCCTTTCCTATAATATATTTGATGGGGAAATATTAAACAGATAAATGTCTAGAGTCAACTTGATCCTATTCCATTTAAAATGCTTGGGGGCAGAGACACGGGTAAATTTCCTGAGAAGCGTTATTGGCATGTTAGGAGAAATCACTATCATGTATTTTATACTCGAGGGATATTTTGACATGCTGTGGTATTATTAACATTTGCGCCTTCAGAATATATGCAGCAGTAATTTTCACGATCTCGTTAGGAAATTATTCCGCAATGCTTTAATGAGATTAGCGATAGGATCCAATTTAAAGCCAAAATCTAATCAAGATTTAAGATTTGGAAACAGAGCTCATTTACATTAATCAGCCTTTCCTAAATAATGTAAATCAAACTCGTTTATGCAAAATTGTACTTTAATCAACCATTTGTTTTTTTTAAAGAGGTGAGTATGTTCCTAAAAACTGTCAGTTGGTGAAATATTTAAAAGATGCCTTATAGGGCTTCAGCTGCAGTACTCTTTTGATGCTGTTTAATTTGCTAGTATTGCAAATACTTGATACCTTTCCAGGGTGTCTGCTTGCCTTATTCGGACATATAAATAGAAAAGACGGACAGACAGGAGTCGAACCAGCCCCTCTTTCTCCCTCTTTCTCTGAGCCTTTTTCTGACTTTGAACGTTTGTAAGGGATTAGCTCTGCTAATAAAGCTCAGAAGCTCAACCAGGTGAAGACTTGCGCTAATAAGGCAGACTGCTTCGCGCCACATCCTGCTGGAGACTATGAACAAGCCTTGTACCGGACAATACAGTGCCACTATTAAGCAGTGCTACACAGCAATACAAAGGAAGCCTAATCTATGCTGTGAGCAGCGTCCTGTACTGTAGTCATTGTAGATACTATTGACTTGTTGAGTGTCTTCAGCCTTCAAGCACTTTGATGGGCGACCCAAAAGGTAATCTTTTAATAATCATCTTAGACCCAGCTATAGAATCTTCCAGGGAGCACCATTGATGTACAGTAAGCCAGTCATTTAAATCAAGAGCTTTGAGTCCTTTTTAAAAAAGCCACAGGCGCAGCCAGCAATACAACCCACACACTAATTCAACAATGAATTGATACCGTGACACATCGCAGGCTTGGCAGCGGTTGCATTGCTGACGACTGACATGCAAAGCCTGGAATAGTACCTAAGCTCTGATAACTCACTTTCAGTTGCAGCATTCGCGTCCTCGTTGGGACTATGCATTATAGAATGAGGAAGAGTTTATATGTAATGTACTGTATAGAGAGTTGGAGTGAGAGTTTTGCTGTTAGTCTATTTAAGGGCCAACATAGACAACAGGCCAATAATAAGAAGCCTTGGGGGATTTTGTGTAAAACAACACCGGGTGAATACTCTGCAGTGGTTTGTTCATGTCTGAACAAATATTGGTGCTGCTAGGCACCATGCCATATGAGAGAGAGAGAGAGAGGAGAGAGAGAGAGAGAGAGAGAGAGAGAGAGGGGGGGGGAGAATTGGGTGAATGCCTCATGGGGTGTTGAACTTGTTCTTAGGTATGTCATTTGTCCTGCAATCACTACTCAGAATCTACTGAACTAAATGTAAGACTCAGTACTGCTCACCGTTTCCCTTCCCATCAATTCAATAGCCTTCATTAACAGTGGAATTCAGGGACTTTCATTGCCAAATCAAACATGCGGGAACATATCACATTAATAATGATCCTCTCTCTCCCAGGTTTCCGGGGCCTGCCCATAGAGGACCAAATCACCCTTATCCAGTATTCTTGGATGTGTCTGTCCTCCTTCAGTCTCAGCTGGAGGTCCTACAAACACACAAACGGACAGATGCTCTACTTTGCCCCCGACCTCGTCTTCAACGAGTAAGTCTGTCCACCAACGGCCTAATCTCGCACGCCACACTTTACAAATATTCAATATTCAGAGACACACTCATCTGGTTCCATGAGACTACTCCGAGCCATCGCTCCTAGTAGGGGTTTATGTGCTGTGGCAGTAGCACTGTTATAGGACCCTAAAATGGGTATTAACTAAAGATGATGATGGCATGGTTACATTTACATTTTAGTCATTTAGCAGACGCTCTTATCCAGAGCGACTTACAGTTAGTGAGTGCATACATTTTTCATACTGGCCCCCCTTGGGAATCAAACCCACAACCCTGGCGTTGCAAGCACCATGCTCTACCAACTGAGCTACAAAGGACTATGGTTACAGTTGGTCTGCTAGGTTAAGTAAATTACAACAATAAAAAGTTATCTAAAGTTCTGAACAGGTCTATAGTGTCTTCTGACCTGCTCCCAAAAGCAAAGGATTTTGTACCTGTAAACGGCTCCTCGATCCTGAGAGCACAGTTGATCAGAGTGGAGCGGGGAGTCAATGGGGCGTGTGATCCGCTCTGATATATTTGAACAGGGGAACAAATGGAGGAGGAAATGTATATGGGACAGCTGCTTATTGGAGCTGTGGTGCATTGAAGTGGAGGGTAATGGTATGGGACCTGGACAGGGCCAGGGCAGAGGGAGAATACTGGCCCCTACAGGTGGCTGGGGAAAGTGCACTAAGCCCAGATGGAGTGGAATTGATAGTTGGCTTCAATACAATGTTTCCTGACACACACACAAAAAAAGACAGGCAATACCGAAGTCATTGCAAAGACCAAGTATGTTTGGATACAATGTCATTACATGTCAAATTAGAAAGTTACATTCTATAATTTCACTAATTCTATACATTATCATAAACCAGTAGATTTCTTCCTAAACATGTGCTGCTGATATATATTCTAAGAACTTAGCCCTCTCTGAAACTCCTGGAAAGTGTGTGACGCAGTTACAGTGGGGCAGCCTGTCTGAATGACAGATGGTCCAGGTATTCTGGGTGACAATCCCGATGAGACGTATCCTACGCCAACTGGATTTACTGCATGGCCTGGATGTCGGCTGGTTTGTCCGCAGTGCTCTGTCTAGGAAACCTGCATGTCACCCTAGTGTCCCCCCTATCCGCAGTGTGTCAGTGACTGATAACGGTATGAGGCCGAGGTCCCCAGTTAGGAGGAAGGCTATAGCATGTCCCTGTAGAGATCGAGACGTATAGAGAAACTAACCTATCTATCGCTCTATAGAGACATAGAGAAAACTAACCTGTCATCGCCTATGAGACGTGAGTAGAGTAGAGAAACTAATCTGTCGTCGGCCTATAGAGACGAGAGTAGGAAACTAATCTGTCTGTCGGTCTATAGAGACGTATAGAGTAGAGAAACTAATCTGTCTGTCGGTCTATAGAGACGTATAGAGTAGAGAAACTAATCTGTCTGTCGGTCTATAGAGACGTATAGAGTAGAGAAACTAATCTGTCTGGTTGGTCCATGGAGACGTATAGAGTAGAGAAACTAATCTGTCTGTCGGTTTATAGACGTATAGAGTAGAGAAACTAATCTGTCTGTTGGTTTTAGAGACGTATAGCGTAGAGAAACTAATCTGTCTGTCGGTCTATAGAGACGTATAGAGTAGAGAAACTAATCTGTCTGTCGGTCTATAGAGACGTATAGAGTAGAGAATGAATCTGTCTATCACTCTATAGAGACAGTGTCTCATCGGGGACAAACATCCTTAACCAAACGCGTAATCAGTCAGGAACACACTTCCAAGACTGAAATCTTGTCTTTCTAATGAGCAACAGAAAAATACACATGCCAATCGGTGTGTTCAGTGGCTCTTTAAACTTAATTTATGCATCAATGTTTGATTATAGCTTACAATAGCTCTATCAAAACAGTTGTTCCAACTTTTGGGCACGCAGGTGCAGGTACAGATCAGACCTAAACTGTACTGATTGACAGAGGAGGAGGGTCAAGAAGGTATGCAAAGTTCCTTCTAACCCAAGAGGACAGAAGATGACGAGGGTATAAACAAGATGCTAGCCAACAATATCCAGTGACCCCCAAGAAAAACAACTCACAATACAAAACTATTGTATTTTAAGTGGGTTTATATACAGTTATAGTTGTTCTGGGATATTCCAGAAGTGAAAAGTGAGTCTGACTTTCTTCACTTTTTATTTTTAAATTTTTTAAGTCCCCGCTCTTGCTTCCTGAATCTCTCTCCATGGCAACGTAGCCGGACAGAGAAAACCAGGGGCAGGGATTCTTCCTCATTTTGGGCGTGAATGATTCAGCAAAATTGATTTCAGACAAAATATGTAGAGACTTTTTATACTCAGACCAAGGCTCTCCAAATAATGAAAATGCAGTTTGCAGTAACTCCAACACAATGCTACCTAAACCATACATTTTTTCATATGTTCATAAGTTAGTCAGGATAGACAAAGTCAGACAGACAGAAATACAGTCAGACACTCAGAAAGAGAACGCACAGACACACACTTACTCAGCTAAACCAAACCCCATGCAGCCAGATGTACATCGTGACGACACAGTAAACTAATGAGTATTTTAAACCTGCTTTTTATGCTTATAACGAGAGCATATGCACCCATTCTCCCTTGTTGCTGCACAACTCTGCAACAGAATGTTAAAACTGGTTCTATCCACAATGCAGAATTCTCTCGTCCTAGTGTTACGACATGCAGGCTTCTGCAGTGTATCACATGGTGCGTCCCAAATCGCACCGAATCGCACCCTACCCCCATAGGGCTCTGGTCAGAAGTAGTGTACTAAGTAGGGCATGGTGTGCCATTTGCTATGCAGCCCTATGGTGAACTCCCTTTCAAGTGGAGCCACACCGCTTGCATTTGATTATTCGAGACTAGACAAGATGGGTGATTTAAAGTAGAGAAGGTGGCTTCCAAAACCCATAATTCCCTGGGCTTTGCGGCATCTGCATAACACATAGCACATTGCTCATTGGCTCTCCCTCTCCATCTGACCCAACCTATTCTACTGTTCCTCTGCCCCGTTGTTGTTGGTTGCTGTTTCTGCACTTTGACAGGATTGAGATCAACTTCTCTGATATGGTGTGTGAGTGAGTGTATGTTTAGGAAGGAGTGTGTATGCGACTCCGTTAGTGTGTGTGTGTTTTCATGTACCATGACGGGGGTGATGCAGCAAGTCTTTTCCCAGCCTTTAGACAGCGTACTGAAGCAGCTTAGTCATCATGAGCAGTGTACTGTGTGTGCAGTGTTCTGCACTCTAGAGGAATTTGGCTTTCAACTCATCCTATCTCAGCGAGTAGAATAACTATGTGGAAAGATGTTCCAAAGGGTTGAGGCACAGTAGTATGTGTGTGTGTGTAGGGGGGAGGATACAAATATTTTGTATGTTATCGTGTGGTGGATGGTGGGAAATAGGGAAATGTACATGGAGGAGTCACCGTGTTTTGGGGATGTTGGCTATATTTCATGGACATCTGAGATTAGTTTGGCTGGACACAATACAGTAAATGCTATGGCTGCTTACTGAGCCATCCCACTGGGCACAGACGCCAACTCAACGCCTATTCCACGCTGGTTCAACGCACTTTCATCGAACTGACGTGGAAACAACGTTGATTCAACCAGTGTGTTCCCAGTGGGAATGCACTCAAACAGTCATTTTTTAGGTCTAAACTTACAGCACAAACTGACCAGACTTACAACAATGTATAGTGAGAGCAAGAACCAATACGCCTCAGGCACTGACCAACCATCCTTTCTCCCCCTCTCCAGGGACCGTGATGCAGCAGGTAAAGCAGCCACGAAAACACCTGTGTTGGGCATGAGGCAGGTGAGCCAGGAGTTTGTCAGGCTGCAGCCCACCTACTAAGAGTCCCTTCCATGAGTGCTGCATGCTGCTCAGCACAGGTAAGTCGGAAGGTGTTAAAGGTGTGTGGGAGTGAGGAGTGTGAGTTCCTTTGTCAGAAAAAACGTCCAACTCTAAGTGAGTTTGGTGCATACTGCAGTTTGTGCATGTGAAAAAGAGAGTCTATACTGGGTGTGGGTTTTGTACCAATCCAAACAGCTAGCTTCTCCAGTGAGGTAGTGTCTACTCCGCCACAGTTGGGGCTCTGGTTCCTTATGTGAGCCTACAAGCAGACCACGAAGAGCAAATAGCAGTGTAGATTACTTGTCGTTTGTTTGCCGACCTTGGAGTTGGAACACATATGGCAGGAACCAAGGAATAACAAGAAGAGCAGTCTATGTTAAGCTGGAGTAATACATTATAGTATGCACGGGCAAGACAGGATTGGGTGACACTACAGGATTCAATGATTGATACTTACCACCAAACTGTCATGGCACTAATGTGCCGAGAGAGAGAGAGCGCAATGGAGCGGAGAGGTACATTGTAGAGCAAACAAGTTAGAGAGAGAAAATAATCTCAGTGTGAGAGAGACATTTACGCTGATTTTGCAGGACGGTCTATCCAAAAAGCAACTGCAGTAGTGAGTGCATACATTTTTGTACTGGTCCCCCGGAGGAACTGAATCCCACAACCCTGGGGTTAAGGCGCCATGCTCTACCAACTGAGCCACACGACATAGAGAGAGAAAGAGTGAGCGAGAGAGAGAGAGAGAGCACGTTGACAGGGGAAAGAGCGAAGCGAGAGCGAGAACGAGAGAGCGAGTCACCCCTATTCTTTCACCATATGGCAACTAAGGACAAGGTTCTTGTTGGCATCCAGCAGTAAATGCAGCCAGGGCAGGAGCAGTCAGAGCTACAGGAGGGCAAGGCTGCACAGGCCAGCAATGGGGAGCTATTTTCGGGAGGCCAGGCTTGCAGCCCTCTTGCTCTGCTTTGAACTGCCGCCAGGCGGATTTGTAGGAATGTTTATTAGACTTGTCAGTGTAGGCAGGGCCTCAGCTTGGAGGATGCTGGGTTGCCCCACGGGAGCCGGAGGGAGCACTACTCTAAGCTTCATGGATTTCTGCCTGATTGATAATGGAAGCCTGGCTGGGAGTGTTGTTAGAGCAAAATAGAGCTTAAAAACAATTAATATTAATATTTTGGGATTTTGACAATTAAGCCCTTTATCTACTTCTTCAGAGTCAGATGAACTCTTGGATTCCATTTTTATGTCTCTGCTTACAGTACGAAGGAAGTTATTAGAGGTAGTTTCGCGAGCCAACGCTAACTAGCGTTAGCAATTGCCCTAATGCTAGTTAGCAACTTCCTTCAAACTGCACGGAGAGAAAAACATAGTATCCACGAGTTCATCTGGCTTTGGAGAAGTAAATACAGGGCTTCATTGTCAAAATCACAAAGTATCCCTCCACCACCCCGTCCCTCCACCCTGTCCCGTCGCAGCACCTCCACCCCGTCCCTCCCCCCGTCCCTCCACCCCGTCCCTCCACCCTGTCCCATCGCAGCACCTCCACCCCGTCCCTCCCCCCGTCCCTCCACCCTGTCCCTCCACCCTGTCCCGTCGCAGCACCTCACCCCCGTCCCTCCACCCCCGCCCCTCCACCCTGGGTCCCGCCGCAGCACCTCCACCCCCGCGCCCCTCCTCTGTCCTCCACCCTGTCCCGCCGCAGCACCTCCCCCCGCGTCCCTCCACCCCCGTCCCCTCCACCCTGTCCCGCCGCAGCACCCCACCCCCCGTCCCTCCCCCCGCCCCTCCACTCCTGTCCCGTCAGCAACACCTCCACCCCGCCCCGTCCCCCCGGTCTCCACCCCGCCCGCCGCAGCACCTCCACCCCGCGTCCCTCCCTCAGTCCCTCCACCCTGTCCCATCGCAGCACCTCCACCCTCGGCCCTCCACCCCTCGTCCCATCGCAGCACCCCCACCCCCGGGCCCCCTCCACCCCCGCCCTGTCGCAGCACTTCCACCCCCGCCCCTCCACCCCCGCCCCGCCGCAGCACCTCCACCCCTCCACCCCCCCCCGCAGCACCACCACCTCCGGCCCCCCCCCCGGCCCCGCCTCTGGCCGCAGCACCTCCACCCCCAAACTACTTCCCGCAGCTATGATATCTTTAATACACAATTACGTTATCGACACCTAATTTAGTTGTATATTGCTTTAACTACCTGCAAGGGGCGGCAGGTATCCTCGAGGTTAGAGCGTTGGGCCAGTAACCAAAAAGTGTTGCTGGTTTGAATACTGGCAAGGTAATAAAAGTAATAATAATCTGTGTGCTTGAGCAAAGGCATCCTTCACCCTGATTGCTCCAGGGGTGCTGTACAATGGCGAATCTCTGGCCATGACCCCACTCAGGAGTTGGGATATGCACAAAAAAATGTGTGCCATAACACACTTAGGTAATTTGGACTTTAGTCCCTAAAATTCTAAGCATTCCCAAAGGTAATAGGGCATTGACACTGGCCTGATATAACCGGGAGTGTCAGTGAATTCATCTCCAGCAGAGCAGGAGCGATGTTGGGAGTGAAGTCGATGGTGTTGGAGAGGATGGACAGAACGAGAGAGGATAGAAAAACAGAGAGAGAGAGTAAGATGGAGAGAGAGAGAAACAAGCACAGAAAAAGAACGACAGACCTCTCCGGTCCGCCTGTTGTTGCTGCCTCTTCCTCCTCATCCTCCTCGAGCTTCTCCAAAGAGCCCTGCTGTATTTTAATAAAGCCCAGTAAGCCGGCTACTGGGCAGCGCTCCAAAAACCTCGCTGTTTTTCTCCTACTTCCTGGCCCAAATGGAGAGAGAGAGAGAGAAGAGACAGAGACGGAGACGAGACAGAGACAGAGACACAGAGAGAGAGAGAGAGAGAGAGAGAGAGAGAGAGAGAGAAGAGACAGACAGAGACAGCGGGGGGCGGGGGGGGGGGGGGGGGGGGGGGGGGGGAGGGGGGGGGGGGGGGGGAGAGAGAGAGAGAGGGAGAGAGAGAGAGAGAGAGAGAGAGAGAGAGAGAGAGGAGGAGAGAGAGAGAGAGAGAGAGAGAGAGAGAGAGAGAGAGAGAGAGAGAGAGAGAGAGAGAGAGAGAGAGAGAGAGAGAGAGGGTAAGAGGGCTGTGCTGGAAACGTTTCAGGGCCCCCTGACTGATCTAATGTGGCCGCATGAATCTGTTAGAGTTGGGCTTTAGTACTGTCTGTTGGAGATTGCATCCCAGGGCTTCTTGTGGATGATGATATTGAGGTTCTCATTTTAGCGTCTCAATCCTTTTATACTGAAGTGACTATGCATTTTATGTTGTTTACTTTTTAGGTTTCTAAAAGGCTATTTCATCCTCTTTTAAGATTTTTTTTTGTGACTAACAGTGCAATTATGATCTGATGCTTTCGAGGCAGAGACAAAAACATTTCCAGCCACCAATTTCTCTATATTCGAGCACAGACTGCCACCAAATAATGAAGAGAGATAATGATAATGTGATGAGTTATTGTGGAAAGGTGTTTAACAGAGTTGTTGTATGTGGAGATGTTCTTCGTCTTTGACCTGGGCTAAGGCTTCACTAGCTACGCAGCGCCCCATGAGACCCTGCAGAATGGGTGTGTTGATCTACTAAAGACAGATGAACCCTTCAGCTCCACAGTGATAGTGTATGGAAACATATTATCCTTTTAAACTGTCATTTTCCCCTAAACAATACTCAGCAATATAACGCCTCTAATAAATATTGTGGTGGATGATTTGGTCATAAAAATGGTTACTAAACTTGGACATGCATTAGCCCCACTCGCGAGGTGGGTGCTACGCTAACGGTGGATAATGTGAGGGTACCCCAAAACAAGTAGAAAAAGCACTATAAATCATTATATAAACCATAATCCATTATTATAATCTGATTTATTTGTCAGAGAGATAATAATAATCTGAGTAAGGTTATTCATTAGGGGGCTGTTTTCACATTGTTTTATTAAAGGTTTCGAAAGCGACAGGATGCTATATCTTTCTGGACTGAGGTTTTATCTAGAGGGGGAGATCAGTATACAAGGTGGTGCCTATTTGGTAAGGCAGTCTTTATTTAATGAACTACCCATCCATCACCGCCTGGTATGGCAACTGCTCGGCCTCCGACCGCAAGGCACCACAGAGGGCAGGCGCGTACGCCCACACATCACTTGGGCCAAGCTTCCTGCCATCCACGACCTCTATACCAGGCGGTGTCAGAGGAAGGCCCTAACACGATCAAAGACTCCAGCCACCCTAGTCACAGACTGTTCTCTCTACACGCATTGCGGTACCGAGCGCTCAAGTCTCAGGGTCCAAAAGGCTTCTTTAACAGCTTCTACCCCCGAAGCCATAAGAGACTCCTGGAACAGCTAATCATGGCTACCCGGACTCATTTGATCTGATTTGATTACCCTGCATTTCCTTTTGTAAACCGGTATATCACGGCTTGAACCAAGGCCAAGACACACTGTCAGTGAGGTATGAGGTGGTAAGACTAAAAGCCAGGAAGCTGCATGTCTACTTTATGTCATGTGTGTTTGGATTTTTTAACACAATGACACCCAATATAATATATGTGCCTAGTGTACAGAATATACCAGGAAAGCAGGAGCAATGCATGTATTTCTGGGGTTGTGGAGATAAAAAAGACGAGGGTTTCATAGAACATCCGGTCAACATATTCATTAGGGAGCACCGTAGCGAAAGGTTTTGCAATGGAAAATGAAAACAAGTGTCTTATTGGACAAGTTCAGAGTGTAGATAGTCCCTCCCTATTTCAGTCCATTTTCTTCCGTTTTGGTGCTTATTATTATTTATTAAACCCGGCTGCTTAAAAAATATGGCTTTTGCGCGCGCGAGTGTGAAATACGGCTGGTTGACACATTTGGGTACCGCAAGCTAAAACCCATTCTTTGACATTGAAACCAACTACCGCTGTGTAATTGCCCCACTTTCTCCGGCCACGCCCCAAATGACACATACACTTTCTCTAGCTGGCTACGCCCTAAATGACACAACACTTTCTGCCGGCCCTAAATGCTAAATGCCAACCAGCGCTGAATCAAATGAGGGACTATTCTGAGTCAATGAAGGGAGAAACAACGGGCCCAAATGTGGCCCTGGTTTTAGCATGTTCCTGTTAGGTAAGGGTCACAAAACAAGCCACGAAACAGAAAGAGCCAATCCCTCTCTCTCGCCTTGATGCTTTTCCCAGAGCTGCTTTGTTTGTTGCCTTGTCATTATTTTGCTTGGTGTCTCTGCTAGGCTCAAGACTAGGTTTGGTGTTTGTGTGTGTGTGTGCATCTCTCACTGTGTCCATGTTCCATGTGTGTGTGTGTTGTTTGTGTGGTTTGTGTGCGTGCTATGTGTGCCTTTCTGCCTGTGTGTCGCGCCTGCGTACGCACGAACTCTGAGCATTGACATTTGCTGAGCTACCTCCCCAAGATGCAATGTTAACTGATATGGCTCTGGTCCTGCTCTTGCCTGTGGCTGTGTGTTCTAAGAAACAAAAGTACTGTCAACTGTATTTTCTCACACGCCTCTCAGCATCAACAGGTGTGTCTTTCTGTCTGCCAATATGTGTTGGTTTAGGTTAAGCCTTCTAAATGCAAATCTTCTAAACTAGGCTAATTCAACATGAATCAAATCAAGTGTATTTGGCATACATGTACAGGATACACATGGTGTACACAGTACAATTAAATGCTTACTTGCAGGGGTGCGAACCACATTTACTAAGCAGACGGAGTCACAGCACAGATGTAGGATTTCACTTCAGCAGGAAAAACATAATCCCGCAGTGCAACAGGAAATGTGAATTATTATGTGGGATTATAATGAATGGACATTGCTGGCAGGGCCGGCACCAGAAAGCGAACCAGTTGGACGGGCATTTGATTTCTAAATTGTGTTAATGGGTGTATTAGTAAAGACCATAGGCAGCTTTCCATGAGTTTCAAGTTTGGGGAAGCTTTTATCCTACCATTTCTACCGATCTTGCGTGTCAGTTATGGATGAGTTTTATATGCACATTTCGGGAACAGCTAAATTTCAATAATAACGCTCTTTTTTTTCAAAATTATTGGCACGTGGGTTAACTCAAGTAAAAATCCGAAATTAAAGTGGATAAAAAAAGTTACACTTCAACTAATGCAAGAGAACCAGCCTTTGTCATATGGACACACTGATACACCGTGATCCATTGGCTAAGCAAAAGAAATGAGTGCATGGAACTCAGAGATAGCCTATAGGCCAATGCAGCAGTAGGGCTATAACTTCCATCGTCAACTAAGTAAAATACATAGGCCTAAAACCAACAAATAAAAACAGTAGAAATTATCCTGATGAAAATTCAGGTTCTTTCAATCGTGACAATCTCTATACTCCGCCCCTTTCTACATGTCTTGACCTATCGCTAGTGAAATGTAATATTAAATTAACTCAGCAGGTTGGCATGCTCAGGCGTGCATGCTCCCTCAACGCCATCAGAACAGAGAAACCACCTACATGCTCATTGCTCACATGCATAACCCCAAACAAAAGACAATTAAAAAAATTGACAGGACTCCTAAATTATGTTTATGAAATAAACCAAAACTGTTTTCTCACAAGTGTAGCAGTTTGTGAATCCTGCAAACAACTGCCTAATTTTAGAATGAGAATGGTAAATGACTGTAATATGCATTAACAGAAGTGAATGCAACTACAAATTGACGGGATTAACGGTACATTTACTTCAGACCTACTGGTTATTATGTAATGGTGAATTGATAAAAATAATCAAATCAAAGGGGCAAACACCACACAATGAAACAATGAATGCAGAGACAGCTGAAACACATTCTGAGAGCTGAGGCATTCTGAAGAGAGACTTTATATCTTCGCCACAATCCCCTTCTTCTTGTCTCAACATTTTAAATGATACTTCCAAGAAACATTATCTTCAAATAGCTTATCTTAGATAATTTTTCATTGACAGTTGCAACTTAATAATCAAAAAGGCCTATTGCCAAGCAAGCTTCCCAAATTGTTGTCTTCAAAATAGGCATTGGCCTATGCATTTGTGATTTAAAACAATCCACAGCTTAAAAAAAGTATGACATGCCATAATACTTTTGTCCAGACAACAGATACATGTTCTACACACAGAGACAGAGGGGCGCTGTTTCGTCACCGGGATGCTTTATCTGAGATTGAGTCTTTCTGTCAGTGTGCTATCTCAGTTAAATAAATTATTAATATTTCAGCATTTAATTTGGACGGGCAAGGAGGCTGGTAGGGCGCGCTGTCCCCAAGGCTCGCCTATAACGCTGCCCTGCAATGTTGTAGTGGTTGATAAACACAAGAGCAAATCAAGTCTGAATTTAAATGGAATTAACAAACTTCAAAAGCTTTTTAAACCTCAAGTTTCAACATGAAAGCCTCTCCTGTAACAGGGTGATCAAATTAAGATCCTACATCTGCATAACATCAAAATGCAGGCCTCAAGGGTCAAAACAGTGCCTCAACTCAGCCATAGGCAACCCTCTAAAAATAGCTTTTTTATTTTTTTAAAGGTATCAAAACTGACCATAGAAACAGTACAAGGAGAACAGCTTGTTATTAGTGTACCACTGTGAGGCAGGTCGAGCCACGCCAGACACCAGAAGATCTAGCCAGGCAGGTAGCCTATCCTCCTCAGACTGATCCCAGATCAGTTTGTGCTCTCTTGCCAACTGCTATGGTCACTGTCATGTAATGTTTGAATCAGATCTGGGACCAGGCAGGTCCTAGACTTCCTGTCCCCAGATCTGTTTGTGCTTGCCAACTGCTATGGTCATTGTCATGTAATGTTTGGATCAGATCTGGGACCGGGCAGGTCCTAGACTGATCCCAGACCTGTTTGTGCTAAAGGATTATTCTGACTATAGGAGTTGGCTATACAGCACAAACAGATTTGGGACCAGCCAGGCAGGTAGCTCACTAACCTGGGCTACAGGTCAGCCTTCTCCCTATGAAACCGGATGTCAATTAGACTTTTTAAAGTGTGTCATTTGGAACAGTTGTTGTCGGTTTCAGGTAATCATTACCTGAAGTTGCTTAGTCAATTACCAACACGTCAATATTAGCTAGGACACACCTGCCTTAGTGTGACAACAGGGTGTGTGTGTGTGTGTGTGTGTGTGTGTGTGTGTAAAGTACATAACTAACACTGTCCCATGATAATGTAATTTAATAAAACTAAACAATCATCTTTCGACCTATAGACCCGTTTTCGATATATGTCTGAATAACTTGTTGTATCTCTGCATTACCATAATAATGTAGGTTACTATGTACTATGACAATATAACAGTAGTAGCAGCTATGATAATTAACCGTGCACAGGAGGTGAAAGAGTAGAGGAGGACGGCTCACGATAATGGCCTAAACGGAGTAAATGGAACCAAACACCAATCCATGCATTTGACAATTCCACCTATTCCGTTCTAGCCATTACCACGAGCCCGTCCTCCTCCCCAATTAAGCTGCCACCAACCTCCCAGTAAAACAGTGATATAAGCAGTGGCAGGGTTGTAGGCTACTAGTGATAAAGGTACAGTGCTGGTTAGATTGAAAACAGTACCTGCAGCACTTTGTTCTGCTACAACACAGTGTATATTAGAAGTGTTACTGTAGCTCACAGTACAAGAAAGATATTAGAGGCACTTTTAAGTTGGGAGACTTGAGGGACAGACATTCTTTGAGACGAGTGTTTCTTAATCAGTTAGCCAGCCAGACGCTGAATGTCATTTAAGATGAGGTTAGCAGGCAGCCATATCGCTGTTAATTTGTCCTCTACGAAGATATGAGCGAGGGAGTGGAGAGAGAGAGAGGGAGAGAAGAGAGAGAGAGAAAGAGGAGAGCTAAGGGGAAAAAGATTTAGGAAAGGGAGAAATGGAGAGGATATCTGTATCCATCCTGAGAACACACATTCGCCGCTTCTTTCCTCATCTAATTTCTCACGTGAAATCATGTCTGTCCCCTCATCTCATTAAACCTCTGTTTCAATATGTTCGTCACGCCTTAGATAGTGATTTGACTGAAAAAAGAGTGACGCACTACCATGTACTGAATGAGTGGGGCTTAAGTGACAAAGGGTTGATGTGGCTGTCAAATAATAATGGTAAAGAGTAAGAGCGGTCATTGATTAAATATCGTTGTTATGATCGTTACACACCTTATGTCATGGTTAGAACTGTGTTAAAAGATAGGTGCTCTTGTGTTCAAATCAATCAAATGTTCTCAGTAAGGTCAGAGTTCAGGGTCAAAACTGCCATCTGCTTAAAGAATACATTTGTCTTGTGTTATGTAGGCTAGTTGCTTACACCTCTCATCATCATCTTGGCTTCCTCTCTCTACTCTCGCCTCCAGTTCCCAAAGAGGGTCTGGAAGAAACCAGGCAGCGCTTGAGGAGATGAGGTGAACTACATCAAGGAGCTGAGGAGGTCTGTGGGCAAGGCCACCAACAACTCTGCCCAGAATGTGGCAACGCTTCTTCCAGCTCACCAAGCTACTGGACGCCATGCATGATGTGGCTGGGGCCGGACCCACATCACTGCAGAACTGCATCCATAACGACACGCACTGTACCCAGCACAACATCACAATGCCAAGCCCCAACAAGCCTTTCTATGCTATGGATGCAATAAGGCAAGTTCAATGGGATTAAATTTAACAATGTTAGTAAGGGAACATTCCCAAATAACAAAAGATTATTGCATTCCAATGACTAGCTCCCAAGGGGTGTTTATTTTGGAATGGGCAGAGATTGCCCTGTATTGGTGAATGAATGGAACATGGAGGAATCAATGTTCAGGCTCACAGTGGTGGCCTGGTGGGTCAATACAACTGTCCCCTAACTAAAATGCACTGAACGCACTGACTGTAGGGTTTATGCAAGGACAACTTAGCATGTGGTGAAACATTAGAGCTGAAAGCATTATGAAAAAAATACTCAAGATCTCACAAATGGAAAAAAGTCCTGATAAAAAATGTACAAGACTAGACATCAGAGTGGACAGCATTGATTGATTGAGGAAGTGATTGAGTAGGCTACTAAATGCAGATGATCCTATGACTAGGGGTTCCTGCAAACTTTTTGATGATCCAAACATGTAAAAAATGTTAATGCTTTACTTTTATCATTGGGGCTATAATATTCTATTACAATTAGTTCGTCAAACCATACTTGAAGGAAGTATGGTTTGAAGCTATTGAAATGCATCAGAAAGATATTGTAAAGTTCAGAAGATCATCAGGCATCTTCCAATGTAGAAAAGAACATAGTCATTGATGATGTTCTTTTTCCCCGCAGTCTGATTTAGTGTCTATCTTGTCCACTTTGTGCTAATGAGTCCTGCACGGTTTGTGGGCATTGTGGGACACATATGTGTTCCTTGGGAGTCTATCCTTCAGTGATGGGGGTCATAATATTTTGTAGCTTAAACCATTCAAAAGATAGACATATTTGTAGGAAAACAGAAACTGCTCTGTTTATTACAACCACATCTAGCAGCTACCGAGACTACTGGACGAACCCTGGTTCTATGAACCAAGTTCCAAATTATTATTATTTTTAAATCAGAGTTTCTCTCAAGCAACCCAATTTTCAAGTCAGGCAACCCCTAAGGTTTGGGAAACGATGCCCTATGTAGAAGAGGAGGTATAGTCTATTTAGAATCATTAGCACCACCTAGTGGTAAGTCAGACTCACTTGAGTCGTGACCCCAAACAAATGACAAACAATTACAGTCATATCAATGCCATGACAAAGTTAAATCTAAGGATCTGCTACGTATGTGGTATCACTCTGAATAAAGATACAGTAAGGTAACGAACATACATTATTGAAACAGAAAAGGGGAATGCCACCAAGGTTCCCTAGGGTACAAAGTTAACCTCAACTTCCAAGAATTAGGCTTTGATTGTAGCTCATACAACGGGTGACAGTCAATCATTATTTGAATTGGTTGCTAACCCGTTAATAATTAATAATTAAGGATAATAACAGAGTTAGTGTTTGTTGGATATATTGGCACGGGTGTTGTTAGGCCCCGAGACTAAGTCAAGAGCGACAAACTGTGCTAATATATCCAACAAACACTGGCTTCGGGAGGTGTGATTGAAATGAGGGTCTAATCCCGAATGCTGATTGGTTAAAACCGCATCTAAATGGTGTCTATTCCACAAGTTACCACCAGTTAAATCTATGACGCTTAAATGTCATTTATACTGTTCCATCTGACTACGCAATCCACTGTCTCATCAACCCAGTCAGGCACTTTATAAACTTGATCTCCATCAAAAGCATCTACACATTATCTCGTATTTATTAGACTCAACATTTCGCCTTCAATACGGAGATTTGTATAAACTTTGCTGTCTGTCTCTGACATTTGCAACATTGTTTCAATATTTCTTGCTGTCCCATAGTATTGAATTTGTCGAGTCGTGGACGAGACAGAAAGGCAGGCAGAGTTTTTCAGCCGTCGAAATCATGAATCAGCTGGCACACTTTTATGGATATATACCAAAAAAATGTCAATTGAAAAAGTTAAAACAAAACGCAGCTAATTTGTGGTCTTTCCAGCTTCAGTTTGAAGTGATTGTTACTGTAGCTGTGTGTTGTTGGCTAGCCTCTCTGTCTGAACAACAGTGTCCTGACGAGTGAGCACATTCTATGTGTCAGGCGAAATCGCGCCCATTAGCTCATTGTTATGGATGTATCCAAATAAATGCCACTAGAAAACAGCCCACCAAATGCAGCTACTTTTTGACGTACTGTAAATTCACCGTAGTTGGCTAGCTAGCAAGCAAGTGATAAGAACGCCGCCAGCCAGTATGGCACGGAAACATTTAGAACGAACGGAACTAAGTATGAATAAATAATCAAAATAACGCTTTTAATTAAAATATGTCAATCATTATTTGAATATGTTGGTAACCCCTTGTATAAAAGTGATAATGCCCAAGCTTGCGTTTGTTGGAAATATTGGCACGGCTTGTCGGGTTAATGTAACAACACCTGTGCCAATATATCCAACAAACACCGCTTCTCGGCACTATCACCTAAGTGTATTATTCACACTTCATGACAAGCCAATGAAATCTCTATACAAACACAGCTGGATTCTTTTCAAACTAGCATCTCTTCTCCCTCCCGCTCTCTCCCCAATATAACTTTACTCCTTCATCTCCTCTCAATGTGTATTTATTCCTGTGCTATTTTTTTACTACATTTATCTTTCTGCATTGTTGGGAAGGTTCATAAGCAAGCATTTCCCCACTGCTAGTCTTATACCTGTTGTTTACGAAGACAGGACAAATAACATGGTATTGATTGATCCTCCCTAGCTGGTGGGGGAACCTGCTAGACTTCTGTTTCTACACGTCCGTGAGTCTCAGGCTCTGAAGGTGGAGTTTCCAGAGATGCTGGTGGAGATAATCAGTGACCAGATACCAAAGGTGGAGTCGGGCAACACACACACCCTTACTTCAACAAGAAGTGACTGTACTGAGCCCTGAGAGAAAGAGAGAGAAACTTAAATAGCGAGAGGGGGAAGGAGTGGAAGAGGAGGAAGGAAGGACCCTGTGCCTTAGGAGTGGCCTCAACTACTATGCCAGGCAGTCGGTCTGCTGCCCTCCACTTTCTGAAATGGGACAGGAAGTGGACAGGAAGTGACACTGTGAGGGGCAGGAAGTGAGATTGAGGAAGTAGGAAGTTGAGTCTCACTAAACTGCAGTCTCCGTCTCATTGGTTAGAGAGGTGACGCTGAGTGAGCTACATCTCGCCACAAAGGAAAACGACCGAGGAGGACTTTTCAAAATGTGACAAAGAAGACCCCACCTCAGGCCCCCAAAGACGATGATGATGACAATGTTTTCATACAATAAGCCATACATTTTTTGGCTGGGCATGACAGTCCATAATACGCTCACACACACATGCACAGTAATGCAGCACGAACACAGATAGACAGTAACAAACGCCATCTTAGCCTCCTGAAAAATGTCAAATGATAACTGTGCTTTTGCATTGATTCATGGATACTAGTACTACTACTGACAATATGGAAAACAATTTAGATGTTATTATGCAGTGTGGTCAACATTAGGTTACATGGCAACATATAATTTCTCTGACAAAGACTAAATCTAGGTTTCTGTGAGAGGATCAAGGTCTATTTAAACAGTGCTCCAAGGGCTATACATGCTTAACAAACTGAATAGGCTTACAAAAGCCAATAAATCTCTACTTTGTTCTGTGAAGGTGTGTATTACAACACCCAAATGCCCACATTACTCAAATTGTTATAGCGCTATATAACGATCAAAAACTTAACTTTTAATAATATGCAAAAACTTCAGAATGAAGAATTTTCTAAAGTATGGTGTTTTGTGTGATCCAGGTGCGAAGCAGTTGAGTAACAGCGTGTGCAAATTCCCCCATGTCATATGTGAAGCGACATGAA
Source organism: Coregonus clupeaformis (assembly GCF_020615455.1). Lineage (NCBI taxonomy): Eukaryota > Metazoa > Chordata > Actinopteri > Salmoniformes > Salmonidae > Coregonus > Coregonus clupeaformis. The sequence continues at coordinate 141,300 of NW_025534089.1, read as the reverse complement.
GATGATTAACAATGCAACATTTGTCAATAGATGAATTTATCCAAAATAGTGCGAAGTATGGAAAAACCTGATGGATTCAAAATATGACTTTCTCACATCAGAACGCATTGATCGGCGGCACACCAGTTAGATATCCAGGGTTTCAACTTTTGGGGCCGGGACTCTTTTTTTGATAGCAAATTATCAGAACCCTTCATAAATCGTGAACACAACTCAAGTGAGTTAAAAAAATAGCATACAAGGCATTTTAACTATGACTTTGCAGTGCACGGCTGGACGAATCAAAGTCTGGGCCTTGGGAAGACCATTTTAAAGGCCCTTGGCATCGGAGAGAAAATGTTGCCATTTTAAAGATAGTTTCCTGCAATTCTACACACATTTTGTCATGGGTATGATTTTTGCCGTTGTTGCAGTTTTAAAGCTAATATCCTGAAATTCCGTCATTTCGGCATGAGCCAGAGAGAAAAACTGCAAGTTTTAAAGCTTGAATTACAGTGCATATAAAAACATTTTTGGGGAATACAAGAAGAATTAAAGTTGGAAAATGTATAATTGGTGGTACTGTGATACCAATATCCATGTGAGCCCCCTAGCTCCATGTTGCCCAGGGTTAAGAACAGGGAGTCTTTTTAATAATAAAAGACCCTGCAATGGACCCCACTTTGAGAACCCCTGAGTTATACAGTATAATTGCCATTGGTTGTGAAAACATCAGAGCACCCATTTCCTGGTCTATTTCTACCTACTCACAGTGCATCCAAACCAGCGCTCCTTGCCAAGTCAACCGAATAATTTATCTACCGTTTCCAGAAATAATAATAAAGCATTTTGTAAGAGTGTTGTTGCAAAGGTTTTCTTTTTTTTTTTTAAGCCAGACATTTTACACCTAAGGTGCTTCTTTTTGTAAACGCAAAGCAGATGAATAACACTTTTCTGGTAACTAACACATGTACAATTATCAGCATTAGATACAGGGTTGGGTAGGTTACTTTCTAAATGTAATCTGTTAGTTACTAGTTACCTGTTCAAAATGTTCATCAGTAATGTAATTGGGATTACCCAAACTCAGTACTGTAATCTGATTAATGCTCATGTACTTTTGATTACTTTCCCTTAAGAGACATTAGAAAACGACAAAAATAACCCATCACAACGCATTTGGTGTGGTCATCAGTGGTTTCCTACTTGTGGTCAGACCTCACTAGTGGAACAAACGCAATCCATTTCTTTCTCATTGGAGAAAACAGAAAGTATGGTCATGTGGGCTTTTTTCACAAACATCCTTTTCTGGAATTCCAATAAGTAATCATCTAGTTTTCAAAGGTAAAGTAACTGATTACAGTTGCAGTTATTTAGTAATCAGACGACATGTAACTCCCAACCATGATTAGATACAATAACCAAACATACTAAAGATGTTGATGTTGGAAAACATTGCCTTGATGTCACAGTGCTTTCAGTAAATGCATAATGTATTCAAACTAGAAAATACATACAGAAATGTAATGGTACTTGCTTAGTTACAGCCACATTTTTTCCCACTGTTGTACAGAAACTGTTTTGAAAGTACATGTTGATACTGGGTTGATAAATGACTGACTCATTGCATTGGCCACCTGTCCTGATTTTGTGTTGTCCATCTTGTCTTTGGGCCAACTTTGACGTATGAACATTACCTGGACCATTCTTACCAGACCGGGTTCAAACATGATTTGAAACCTTCAAACTACTTTTGTTTAGCCTGCCTGTACTGTCAGGTGGGCGGGATTTGTACTTTTGGGACTTTTCTATTGGTTCCATTGCAAAACTGAAGCTCACTTAAGCACAGCTAAAGAATTTGAAACAATTTCAATAACCTTGAACCCAGGTCTTGATTCTTACTAGTTTCACACCAGATTGATTGAATGCTTAACCATTGTGGAACACTCATGATGCTACTGAATAGCGTGAGAGATAGTGAGAGAGAGTGTCGTTTCGAGAAGAAAACAGAGCGTTGGGTTTCGATCGCTCTGCCTCATTTATGAGTGTGTGTGGTTGTTTTTTTCCTGGCAAGCACGATCAAAGTTGGATCCGCTTTTTTCGAGGGCATTGTTAGTTTTCCTAATGCTCTATAGGATTATGCAGCATATCCTATTTGCCTGAATTAGGATTTGTACAGAAGAGATAATGTGACAATTGAGTATTAACCCAGCTAGAATGTTGTTTGTCTGGTTGATAATAACCAAATGTGAATATATATGGAGGGACCCTGCATGAATAAGGCTCATGAGGTTAAAGGGATAGTTCACTTCAAAAATGTGAACTATCGCTTTAAGGTGCTGTTGTGTTTTCACTATGGGTTCTACTTTGTTGAGTTGGACGTATAGAACAGACAATGGCAGGAGGATCACGATGAAAGAAAAAACAGTCCCTATGCTTAAACGGTCTCATTTGGCAGTCTCTCCCTCCTTGTCCCTTTTGTACATTGCTGTGTTGAAGTTGTGAACTGATGACCCTAAAGACACGCTGTAAAAGAAATACAATTCTTTTCTATACTGTTTTGTTGCCCTTTAACCCCAGCCTTTATTTTATTTTAAATAAGTGTCAAAAGGTTCATAGGCCGAATGGGGAAAAGTATTTTTGAAAGAATTATATTTTGGTCGAAACAATATTTAAGTACTTTGTCTATCTAAAAATAAAAACCAGATTTTTTTGTAAAGTGAAATGTTTATGCATGCTTTTTTTGATGAGATGTTTACATTGTATTTAAGAAGGTAAAATTGTGCCTTTTTATCTCACCTGATTTAACATTTTACAGTATATATTGTAAATAATACAGAAAAGTCATTATGTTTGGAGTAGCGTAAAAAACATTGATACTTTAAAGGAATAATCCGGTCAAAAACTATATTTTGGTATTTGTTTCATTAGTCCAGTTAATCATAAAAAAAAAAAAAAAAAAACTCTACCAGTCAAGCTAATGCCGCATTCAAATCAACTGGGAACCTTGAAATCTCAGACTTCAGTGCGTTTCACAACAACTGGGAACTCAGAGGGGTACTAGCTCAGACTGTGTGAAAATAGTTTTGAACGGGTCTTTCAACTCGGAATTCCAAGTCAGAAACTCCTGGCATCTTTCTAGAGCTCAGACTTTCTAACTTGAAGATCACTGACATCATGATTTGACCTAGTTTTTTTCAGAGTTCCCAGTTGTCTTGAAAGACGGTAAAACTCTGCCACATCATAATGATGCTGGAATCATCATAATGATGTGTCATGTTACACTTTGCTTATTGAAAAACGTGATATCTTGAAAACTTGACTGCCGACATGCAAAAACATTGAGACTGTATCAACAGTGGACTAATGAAAATGGTTTAATATATATCGCTTTTTTGAGTGGATTATTCCTTGTTGGAATATCTGCAGTTAATGTGGTTCTCTACTATTTATATTGTCGTTGGATCATAGAAAAAACAGCACAAGGATGACATAAAGAGTTTGTTTTGCTCCCAGATCTGTTTGCAGGTTTTGTCAACTCCTGCCAGTCATTGTGATGCCAAACATGATAATGATTGGCAGTAGTTGACAAGACAAAACAAACATCTGGGACCAGGCTACAAAAAAGCCAATGGGTTAGAGTGAGTTATGAAAGTACCAAACATTGTGACATACATTTTACCAATTTTTTGAATGTTAGAGAAAGAACAGAAATGTCATCTTTTTTTTTCTTCTTCCTGAAACATAATGTTAACTGTTTATCTGATTATGAATTGTTTTGTACGATTATTTCATTTAATTTCATGACTAAGAAAATAAGTAGGCAAAAGTATTTCATTTCTTGTTACAGAGAGTAGACACAGTACCAAACTATGGATCAATGAGTTCTTGCTGTTGACATGATTATCTCCCTTAAACCCTTGGCGATATTATGTGATTTAATAGCACCACACTAAAATCAAGGCAATCAAAAAAACGATTAAAGCTGAAATAATGTAGCTTGGAAAATATTCCTGCCTCTTCAGTTTGATCAGATATTAAGGTTCCAACACATACATTGTGAAGACAGGTTGGTGTAGATACCACAGTTGGGGATTAATTTTATTCCACTTCCAATCCATTTAGGAAATAATCTGGACATACCATTTGAATTGGAGGAAAAGGTTCATTGGGGTATAACTCAGGATTGGACTGGAAAGTCTGAAACCTAAATTAATTTGACTCCGATACTGGTGATAATATAGAACCCAAACCGCGCTACCCTGGGCTTTCTAGAAACAACTATTTGTATCATTGAGATATGGATGCATCATGACTGTTCACAGGTTTAGTTGGCTTTGTCTCCAGGTTTTGCAGTGCTCCCAATTTAATTTATACTGTATATGGCCTGTTGCCTTGCACAGAAATAAGTTATGGCTATCTGTCTATCCTACTACAGTACAACACTATGCATTTGTAATAAGGCATTTCCACCCACCATCTCATTTTACAGCTCTGTATATAGAATAACAACCGAGAGGACTTTAAATTCCAATATATTCTATACAAAAAAGCGTATTATTCAACCTTTACAGCATTCATTTATCTCTGTGTTGTGATTACTGGACGCACAGTGAGCTACAAAAGTACTTCAGGACAGTGACTAGTTTTTATTTTGTATTTATTATTTTGATTGTAGCTACAGCACTTTGTATTTGAAATGATATATTTGCTATGAGGTTAAAGTGCAGACGGTCAGCTTTCATTTGAGGGTATTTTCAATCATTTAGAACGCTTTAGAAATTACAGTTCTGAAAATAATTTTGTGCTTTTTGTAAATAAGAATAGAATGTTTGGAAGACTTCTACATATTCATGTGGATGTGCTACCATGACTATGATAGTTCTGAATGAATCGCGAATAACGAATGAGTCAGGAAAGTTACAGACGCAAAAATAAGATACCCCCAAGATCTGCTAACCTCTCACCATAACAATAACAGGAAGGCTAGCATTGTTTTGGGGTTATGATATTTGTGTTGCCTAACTTTCTCACTCATCATTATTCGTTTCATTCATTCAGGATTATCTGTAATCATGGTGTAGCATCCACATTAATGTAGAAGTGTTTAGAAACATATTCTATTCTTATTAACAAAAAAGAGTGACTCAAAATGACAATACATTATTTACCACTAATTTCTATTTGGTGCACAAAATAATCAGAAACACATCCAAAACAAACAGCAAACGCATCCAACAAATTTTTAGAGTCACAGCCAATGTAATCACTACATGTTGTGAATATGGGACCAAATACTACACTTTTGACTACTTCAATACACATAAGTAACTTGTCCTAATACTTTTGGTCCCCTAAAATGGGGACTATGTACAAAAAGTGCTGTAATTTCTAAACGGTTCACCAGATAAGGATAAAAATACCCTCAAAGTAAAGTTGACAGTCTGCACTTTAACCTCAGTCATTGTATCATTTGTATCAGTATCAATCCAAAGTGCTGGAGTACAGAGCAAAAACAACCAAGACGTGTCACTGTCCTAATACTTTTGGAGCTCACTGCAATGAAGTTTACCATCGATTTACCATCGCTTTCTGTCCTAATTTACTGATTATTTGACTGTTACAGTTGTAATGGAGCCACAGCATTCTATTTTTGTTTTTTAACAAACATTAGTCCAGTATATTGGAGACTAAGCCATATCTCCACAGCCTTGTCCGAGGTCAGAGCAGCATTTCCTGTTACTAGCACCAGTTTGTTTTTATCCCAAAATACATTTTCTATCCATAATGCTTTGTACACTATTTGTCAGCAACTATCCACAGTACATGAATATCCCTTCAGCGTGAAATAAAATAAAAAAATGAGTTCCACTACAAACTGTATATCTTGGAAGCCGATATTTAAGCTATAACTGTGTTTGCAAAACTATCAAGAGATTCCAATAAAACCGCAAGTAACAAATATTAAATGTTGTAATTTTTTGATTTGCAGTTGCAAGTAACATCGTGTGTGTGTGTTTCTGAAGACCAGAGGGAATGTACACAGCCTCGGCCACTGGGTTATCCGATCTGTATATATAGATCCAGAAATGGAAGAATTGGAGTAGGAGGACGAAAGGGGAGGGACGGAGAGGCAGATTAATTAAGACGTACAGAAAGAGAAGAAAATGAATGAGCTGAGAGAGAGACAGAGGGAGAGAGAGGGATAGAGGGAGAGGGAGACAGAGGGAGAGAAAGAGAGGGAGACAGAGGGAGAGAGAGACAGGGGGAAAGGGAGGGAGAGAGAGAGAGAGGGAGGGAGAGAGAGGGAGAGGGAGACAGAGGGAGAGAGAGGAGAGGAGATGAGGGAGAGAGAGAGAGGGAGACAGAGGGAGAGAGAGAGAGGGAGACAGAGAGAGAGAGGAGGGAGACAGAGGGAGAGAGAGAGGGAGACAGAGGGAGAGAGAGAGAGAGGGATAGAGGGAGAGAGAGAGAGAGGGAGGGAGAGAGAGAGGAGGGAGAGAGAGAGGAGGGAGAGAGAGGGAGACTGAGTGGGAGAGAGGAGACCGAGGGAGAGAGAGAGAGGAGACAGAGGGAGGGAGAGAGAGACAGAGGAGTGGGAGAGAGAGGGAGAGGGAGGGAGAGAGAGGGAGGGAGAGGGAGGGAGACAGAGGGAGAGGGAGACAGAGGGAGAGGGAGGGAGAGAGAGGGTGACAGGAGGGAAAGAGAGACAGAGGGAGAGAGAGAGAGAAAGAGGAGACAGAGAGAGGGGAGACAGAGGAAGAGAGAGAGAGAGAGAGAGAGAGAGAGAATGTAGCATATCTTAAATGCATGTTTTCATTTGTGTTTTGATAATATGAACTGATCGACTTTTTAGCTCATACAGACTTAAAAATTCAACACACCATAGAGGGATGGAGATGGAAAACAGCAGACAAAAACAGAAAGAAGAGAAATAAAACAGAGAGAACGAGAACAAGAGAGATTTATAATATTATAATCCCCCTCCCCCCTCTCCCCTCCACCCTTGTAGACAGAATCACCATTAACCTCTATTAAAAGCTGATCTGAAAATACTCCCAGATGCCAGACTGCAGCAACAGAACCCGACCAGACAGTATTACTTTTGCTCTTTTTTTTTTCTCTCCTCGCTTCTTCCCTCTCGAAAACCATGCCCACTTCCAAATCTCCCCCCAGATTTCCAATAGCTTTCACTGTGTAGTCGTACAGATAAACAGAATCTATTGGATCAGTCCCATTTCTCGGTTGCCTTTCGCTGCGACGCTTCTTCTGTGGGCCACTTTCTCAGCTACCTCTTTTTCGCTCTCCCAACATTCTACACTCTATTACATTTGTTTTCTGTTTTTCCTACTTTCATCTATTCTTTCCATTTACATTACATTTACAGCATTTAGCAGACGCTCTTATCCAGAGCACTTACAGTTAGTGAGTGCATACATTATTTTTTTATTTTCATACTCAGCCCCGTGGGAATGGAACCCACAACCCTGGCGTTGCAAACATCATGCCCTACCAACTGAGCTGACATCCCTGCCGGCCATTCTCTCCCTACCATGGACCCACACTGCCATTAATTGCTCGCCATGGGTCTCCCGTCCCCATGGTCTCCCATGGTTCTTACTGTCATTTATTTCTTCTAATTTCACTGTGGAAAACCTTTTCTCACCAAGATAGGCTAATATTCAGATATTCAGGCACTATTCTGATTCAAGGGCCAGATTGTTATCCTAATACACCAAATCAAATCACATTGTATTCAACATATGCTTCTAAATGCTTACTTACAGGGGCCTTCCCAACAATACAGAGAGAAAGAAAATAGAGAAATAGAAAAGTAAAACACGTAATAATAAAAGTAATAAAAATAAACAATGAGTAACGATAACTTGGCTATATACACAGGGTACCAGTACCTGAGTCCATGTGCAGAGGTACAAGGTAATAACTTGGCTATATACACAGGGTACCAGTACCGAGTCCATGTGCAGAGGTACGCAGGTAATTCAGGTAGATATGTACATATACAGTGAGGGAAAAAAGTATTTGATCCCCTGTTGATTTTGTAATGCTTGGCTCACTGACAAAGACATTATCAGTCTATAATTTTAATGGTAGGTTTATTTGAAATAGTGAGAGACAGAATAACAACAAAAAAATCCAAAAAGACGCATGTCAAAAATAAGTAATAAATTGATTTGCATTTTAATGTGAGGGAAATAAGTATTTGACCCTCTGCAAAACATGACTTAGTACTTGGAGGCAAAACCTTGTTGGCAATCTCAGAGGTCAGACGTTGTAGTTGGCTACC
>NW_025534089.1:104674-132183 GCF_020615455.1 Coregonus clupeaformis | reverse complement strand
GTCCAGGCCAGTGCCTCAGGCAGGGTGACTGCTGTCCCTTCTGTTTGATCCACCTGAGCAGGGAATCGTGTGACATGCCAGCAGACTCCCATTGGAAGCAGGCTGCCAGTGGTGCTGCTCCCTAAGGTGAGGGAGGAGACTGGTCACACTGGCCGTCACCCTGCAGAAACTCCATCTCCATATCAGCCTGTGCCAGAGGATGAGGCTGGGAAGGAACGGGGACTGTGGATTCTGTTAGGTTCCGCTCAGTGACTGTGAGAAGTAGATGTCTGGTGGTATGACAGTACAGTCAACTTCATAAGTGTTTTAAAGAGAGGGAGTTGGAATGGCACTTGATTCTCCACAGCGCATCAGGTGCTTAGTCTTACTGGGAGGATGTGAATGTATCACTATGGATTCTATACTATAGGTGTGAGGCATACTTGTCGAGGGAGGGGAAGGGGTTGGTGACTACGATTCTCGCGTCAGCTAAAACCCCTACAAGGTCTACAATAGCTACCATCTCTGAAAATATGCCTCAGAACTGCCAAATACATTTTGATGTTTATGATATGCTTATCATGAGGCGTTTTGGTCTTCAGTGTGTTTCATAATCTTGTTGTTTTGGAATACGTACTTTGATTATGGTTTGCAGTCCTTATAAAAATATATATTCTGTCAGCACTTGCATTTATTTCAAAAAAAAAATACTCATTTATCAAAGAAAAACACATGAACACTCAAGGGTCTTGTTCATCTCAGCAGCATTGTCAATTCCTCACTGACACTAGCAAAAACTACATACATTGGTTGAATTGAATTTATTGGAGGGTGAATGTTTGGAACCTTGAGTTAACTCTCAAAGACAAATGTGCTGACATGTTTGATTATACTACTCGTTAATGCTTTGTGACAAACATTGTCAGGTAAGGCAATAGCTGCACACACTTGACGCATTCTGATGAGAAGAAATGCTACTAATGATACAATAAACAAATAAAGACTGATTCAATCCCTTTCCTAATCAATCAATAATATCCCTGAAATGTTAACATGCCAGTCAGTTTAAAACAGAATTAGAATGGGAAGAAATGTCAGATACATTTACCACATGTACAGTGGGGAGAAGCAGTATTTATATTGCAGATTTTGCAGGTCTTCCTACTTACAAAGCATTTAGGAGTCTGTAATTTTTTTTATCATCCCTTCCTACAAAGCAGATCTAAAACAAAAATCCAAAAATATTTATATTTTTAATAAATAATTTGCATTTTATTGCATACATAATGTTATCTCCTACCAACCATAAAACCATTTCTCCTGAATATATTTGAGTTTTCTTTAAGAAGCCCTCCTGTTCTCCACTCAATACCTGTATTAACTGCACTTTGAAATGGTGACCTGTGTAAAATGCACCTGTCCACCCACTCAGTACAGACTCCAACCTCTCCCGGCAAGACCAAGAGCTGTGTAAGGACATCAGGGATAAAGTTGTTGAGACTGCACTGCAGGCTGGGATGGGCTGAGACAATAGGCAAGCAGCTTGGTGAGTTAGCGCAATTATTAGAAAATGGAAGAAGTTCAAATGGCGTGGGTCAATCACCCTCGGTCTGGGCTCCTGTGCCAGTCTCACCTCGTGGGGCCATCAATGATCATGAGAAGGTGAAGGATCAATGGCCCAAACCACACGGCAGACCTGTCAATACTACAGAGAGCTGACCACAGTCTCAAAACAAACCATTAGTAACCACTGTAATCCTTGGATTAAATTCCTGCAGCGCACGCAAGTCCCCTGCTCAAGCCAGCGTGTGTCCAGGCCCGTCTGAAGTTTGCCAATTACCATCTGGAGTGATCCAGAGGAGGAATGGGGAGGGGGGTCATGTGGTCTGATGAACAAAATTTAGAGCTTTTGGAGGTCTGGCTCTTCGCCGTGTTTGGAGGAAGAAAGAAGGATGAGTACAACCCCAAAGAACACCATCCCAACCATGAAGCATGGTGGAAACATCATTCTTTGGGGATGCTTTTCTGCAAGGGGACAACTACTGCACCATGTTGAGGAGGATGGATGAGCCTTCACGAGATATTGGCCAACAACCTCCTTCCTCAGTAAGAGCATTGAAGATGAATTAGTGGCTGGGTCTTCCAGCATGACAACGACCCGAAACACACAGCCAGGGCAATTAAGGAGTGGCTCCGTGACAAGCATCTCAAGGTCCTGGAATTGCCTAACCAAGTCTCAGACTAGCCTGAACCCAATAGAACATCTTTGGAGGGAGCTGAAGATGTGTTGCCCAATATTGAAACCTGAGGATCTGGAGAAGGTCTGTATGGAGGAGTGGGCCAAAATCCTATTGCAGTGTGTTCAAACCTGGTCCAAACCTACAGAAACATGTAGTCTCTGTAATTGCAAACAAAGGTTTCTGTAAATATTAAGTTCTACTTTTCTGATTATCTAAATCTTTGCAAATAAATGTAATTTATTTACTTAAATTCTATATTCGTGATTTTCTGATTTCCTTGATTCACTATACAAAGTTGAAATTTATAAAAATTACAGACCTCTACATGCTTTGTAAGTAGGAAAATTTACAAATTCGCAGTGTATCAAATACTTGTTCTCCCCACTGTATATCTATAACCATGACTATGTAAGCATCAGTTTACAAATGTACAGATGAGAGGCAGACGTGAAATGTGCAATTACTTGATAGTGGATACACTAGACCACGTGCGTCACAAAGAAGGCATCTGAGAACTATAGAGACTACCCAGCTATTAGCATTAATGCCAATGACAGAGCTTCATGCTTAAAAATATGTACCATAGGTTTGAATATTATTCAAGCATGTACAAACCTATTAAATCCATCATTACTGCACATAAGATTCAGTTCACATTAATTTTTGTGCCAACAACTGGGAAAAAGGAGGTTGCTTTGCGTGTTGCCAGCACCTGGTTTGCTGGGATATATGATTACGGTTTGTAGTGATATCACCCCCTATTCTCTCATAAAATCTCCTAAGGTTTTCATTATTGCAATGAAGACTGGGTTATCCTAAAATAAAGTATTGATGTACCGTACTTTACCATTATCACTCAGTAGTACAATATGAAACAAAAAACATCTCTTAAATATCTCGTTTCATAACCCTTACAAAACTTATAACATTCTTGAGCTGTCAGTGACAGAGGTCCATCTGCATCAGCCCGATTGGGCCGAATGACTCACTACAATATTGCTTGACTAACGTGTGCTTTTCATCGCTTGCTTTAATTTGGCCGTGCGGATTACAGTGGAGTCAAAAAATATCTCAGGAGAAATGTAGCCGAGGCCATACCTGGTTCCTGCCCAACTGTGTTTGGTATAATGTGCATTCAGAGTCTCCATTGGAGGATTTTATTGATGGCCCTTAAGCTAGGTGATAACGACAAGGTCGTCTGTAACTGAGAATCTGTTGGCTCGTTGGTGGTGTTTCTGGGCTCTGGGGCTGGTCTACATCGTCCTTCCCTCTCCCTCTCATCCCCCTCTCCAATCCATGAGCATTGCTGAGCCGGCCCGAGGGCTTGGAGCAGGGAGTGGGGCGTTTGGGTTACAGGCCCTGGTACACCCTTGCAGGGGATCGGTTGGACAAGGTCTCCGTGGGACCGATGGTGTCCAGGGATCCTGGAGAAAGCAGGCCTGATCTGCCGTCGTCCTCCGCCTCACCGAAGTAGGTCTTCCTGGGCGGCCTGTTCTCCCTGTTACAGGAAAGAAAGTGTGTTTGGTGTTAATACATTTACATAATGAGAGAAAACTATCAAAGTCTTGAAGATTTTGAAGTGGCCCTTTTCTATTCTCTCATGACATTCTATTAACATAAATCGGAAGTAGCTAGCCAATGCACATTTTGGTTCTGAGATTAAACCTTTTTTCAAACAAAGTTCCAGCAACGGATTGTTGCAGTTCCTTCATGTTGCAGCAACTGGGAACCCTTTTCGGGTTCAGACCGGATGGCATAAAACACACTCTTTGAGCATTCAACCTCGAGATTCATTTGCGTCTTTGTAGCTAAATTTAAGCAGGATTTTCTTTGAAACCGCTGGAACAACCAGAAATGGTGGCCGATGGCATCAGGGCTTACTGAATAATGAAGTCCTGTGGATGAAGCTTTGCTAAATGAAAGCTGTATAGCAAAGCAAGTCTATTCTCACACGTTGTATTTAGTATGTAATAAATCCTCATCTATTTAAATTATTTAAAAATGTGTACAGGATAAGAAGTCCTTGAGATAACCGTTTTCTAGGGGTTCTAACCACAAGCCTCAACAAGATATGACCTTATACCAAACAAGTAATTTTACAACTGCATTATTTACTACAGCTTTATGTAGCATTGTAGTAACAGTGTTACTATAGGCGTTTACAGTGTTGGTATTGTCTTGCATTACTGTAACTGTAGCTACACCTCCCTGTCCCATCCCGTGTGTCTCTCTGAGATCACTCCCACCTTGACCAGAGAGAGCAATGAATGCAGCTTGCCTATGATAGAGTCCAGACAACACATTGAAATATTCCAATCCTCTACCTGCAGCCAACACAGGGAATGCATTAACCCAATTACTGGCTATAAGCCACACAGACTTTCTTAATAGAGTCCTACACATGCAATTCTGAAAAGAAGTTGTATAAAGAAATATAAAATAGGCAGCCAAAACTGTGTTACTTTAATGGATAACAATGCTAGATCCATGAATGGCAGACACATACTGGTAAACAAATATGTTATTAATCATGGAGGTCGATAACCTGGTCCCAGATCTGTTTGTGCTATGTCAGGGTTCTTCAATTCCGGTCCTGGAGGGCACTATTTCATCCTCTCCTTCTAATCTTTAATTCAGACCTGGGTTCACCAATTGAGTGCAATTAACTATCAGGTAGAAATAAACAAGTGTTGACCACCACAGGGATTTGCAAGACATCTGTAAACAGATCTGAACCAGGCTAGGAGGTAGATACAGGTGATCAAAAATAGCCACCAAAAAAAGCACTCACCAGAAAGACAACACCACCATTTTGACACACGAACTTCCCCCTGATGTGAGGCAGTTCCTCTCCTGAACTTTAAACAGGACCAAGCAGTACATGTGACTGGGAGAGAGAGAAGGAGAGAGAGTTGAAAGAATGATAGAGAGAGAAAGAGATCACATACTGAACTGAATGCTAAATTTTAATAATGTTATATTTGTGGTGGTGGTATGGTGACAGGAAGTTTACAGCGAATGTGAAGACAAGTGTGGAAAATACAGAACCCACCAGCTGGGACATATTGTTGAATATCACCAGGTACGTCCATGCATTGGTTGAGCTGAAGTTACCTTCATCATACACACCACAGAGCTGACATATCCTACAGGATAGTGAATGGAGACATATGATATACAGTAAAAAAACGTATATGTGTAGTTTTGAGAATAGGTTAGTAGTTTAGACCAACACTACACTCACTACCCTTCCACGCTCCGTCCCCCCGGGGGCATCAACCTTGTCCAATGCTGAGCCTGCTTGATAAACACATCAGGTGCTGCCAATTAGTGTGGTTATCAGTCAGAGTGGCAGCTTGAAGAGCAGTAAGGCTGCTGGATAGATTTTGGTGGCCATGAGACTTATTTTAAAATCTTTAGCTTGTATTTTTCCCTTTTGTACATATTTATGTTTCGTCACCATCTGAACAAATAATAATCTGCTTGGACTGCCCCACCCACGAGGTCAAGAGAGACAGAGCTGACCCTGGACAGAGTATGTTGCTGTCTCCTGGGCACATGTACATTCAACACTTGGGCATATAACAGGAGTCCATCCTGAATGAATAGCAAATCCTTTGCAAAACACCCACAAGGCAATAACTGTTGTGACTGGTCTACACTGTGTATTACAACACTCCCAGCTTGCATCTCATTAATACCCTGCAATAGGAAAACATGTATACATTATTAAAATATTCAACAAAATGTTAGCTTTTTCCCCACTATAAAATAGCATTAAAATATTTTCTAATCACCACTTTATTTCATTAATTAAATCAATATCTATAATGTTTCAACTCGTGTGGCTAAAATCGCAGATGCACAGCATTTGTTAAAATGCAGAATAAACAAAACAGATAAGTCTAATGCTGTCTGTCTGTCTGTCTGTTCTTTAGGTTGGTGCATTTTTCCTAAATGAGAACATGTTGTTCCACTTGTAAACACTTCTGGTTCTGTTCTTAATCTTCTGAGCAGACATGCTACATATTACTATCGTTGCCTGACTGGAGATCGGTTGGAGCTGGCAAATTGTAAATGGAGACTTGGAAGACTTCAAGCAGCCAAACAAACACCTTGAGGTAAACCTTCTAGAAATAACTCGAATAGATGCCGCAGACTGGAGCCACTACGCATACAGCTTCCTGTTTTGATTGTGGGCACAAATATATAAAATAAAATATAAATGTATACTTAAAACATATCAAATGTGGTATAAAAACATGAATGTTTATTATAGCACATAATCTAGTATCCCTTCACCGTAAAAAAAACAAACAAGTGGTAGTTTATTGCTGCACAAAAACATACACCTTCATCCTAAAATGAAACGTATAACACATGGTATGGATAATATTGTAGCTCCTTATTAGCCTGGTTGTTTTGTGCAGTAATGCTAAATTAATAGAGAGGACTCTAGTGCCCAAACGCCAGTTTTAGCATGGAGCAGCGCCATTGAGGACTTTTTTTAATAGTCAACTGGGAGGATTCCCTGGTTTAAGGATGATCACATAATTCCATCCGTCTGAGTATCACCCAATGAATGATAAGTGATCAAACATTTCATAACTGCAGATTGTTGCAGTAAATTCGCCCAAACTTGGCTTTATACCTGTTCAAACAACATATTCCAGGTGGCAGTATACCATTTAATTTTGTTTACCACTTATAGAAGTTGAAAATCACATTAAGTGGGAGATGTTATAATGCACTGCCCATGCTCTCGAACCTCCTCTTGAGACCAGATACAATATTGCGTCCTCTAACTAGCCCTATAGTTGTTGTCATACCAACGCACAGCACTAACAGATCTGGGACACCGTTCATTATAACACACATACATGTAAAACTACAAAAACTGCCAAAGCAACAAACTCTGCTCTCCCATGGGCCATGGCCCGGGCAACAGCAGAGGGGAGGGAAGGTGTTTCTGCTCTTCCTGCACCTCCATCATCAGTACCAGGCTGGGGTACTGGTTACCCATGGTTGAGCGAAGTGGAATGAGAGGAGCAAAGAAGAGAGGAATTACGTGTGAGGATATTGAAATAAATGTAGGCTACTCAGTCTAGCCTGGGATCCAGGCGATGTTTGTGCTAGACTTATGTTTGGCATATGACTTATGAGTGGCCATACTGAATGTTAGAACAAACTGGTCTGGGATCATTCTCAGTCCAGTCATACAAATTGTGTACCTGGTTTCCCAGGTGGTTGAGCAGAAAGATCATGTGTTGTAGATGGCATAAACCTCGTAGCACTCCTGCACGTGTCCACGTAGATGGCAATGCTGGGGTACTTCAGCGCAATCCACTGTGGGGGGGGGGGATGAGAGTTGAGGAATGAGATTATAGATGGGTCATTACATTATCTCAATGATATGTTGCATGATAATAGTTTAAACTATTGAAACATTTTACTCTGAAAAGTCAGTCAGGGAGTGAGGCATTTTTTTTTTGTTTCTCTGTTTTGTTGTTCTAAAGGAGATCTGTATTCATTCTTTGGGAAGTAGGATAATGGAAATCTTGTGTGATAGAGCGTTAATAGCAGTTAGATGCTAGTAGCCATAGCGAAACCAATTCAAATTGAAACTTACGCTCATGTCAGTGACTTTTCAGTTTTACCAATATCAAACTACAACTATTTCATATTAACTTCTTTTGTCAAACATGTGTGAATTTAACAATAACCCAATGCTACTTTCACCAACATCTAACTACATTACCAAAATGAGGGTGTGCACACTGTCACTGTAAGTAAGGGATGCCATCCATAATATTCTGTCATAAAGAAGAGCGAAATCATACACACTCACAATCAGTTAGGTTATACTGTACATCATTCAGGATAAAGACACAAACCCATGATGTAATGAATAATAATATCCTTAGCTGTGACAGAGTAGCCTATCACTTACCTGATAATTGCTTCATTAGCTCTGATTGATATAATTTCACAAGATGCTGCAGGATCCCCCATAGTGATATGGGTATGGTCATAACACGAATATCCAGCTATAACCATGCTTTGTTATGGGTACCAACCTGAAAGGTATAAATTATATAATCAACATCAAACAACAAAGCATGGACTAGGCTATTCAGTGTCAAGTAACGATATATGATTGGGCTGCAATAAACTAACTACCTCTGATTTCTGTAGTTCCCAGATGCACAGGGGGTAGTAGGACGACAAACACAACCAGAGAAGTATAGAAGAACGACCAGAGGCCGAATCCATCTCCTCAGTTCCCACAAGTACAAGGCATATTTGTAACGTAAGCTAGCTAGCCACAGCAAGTTGGCCAGCGTCCTACCTCACTAAGGTCAATGGTGTGATTGCTGGTCTCTAAAGCTAATGCTAGCAAGCGAGCTAGCTAGCTAGCTAACAAACTAGCTATTGCCGCTGCCAGCTGTAAGCTTGGTAGAAGAGTTCGTTTCAAATGTCCTTTGGGATGCATGAATACTAACACATTTCCACTTGTAACGTTAGTAAGCAATGTAGCTGCTTTGCTAAACCAGAAATTGGTAGCTAGCAAGCTGGCTAGCTAACGTTAGTCAGCTGATCTCATGATTCATGATTAAACAAACGTAGACCCCATCCATTCGAAGCAAAAGCCCAAGATACAATTAAATAAAAACAATTAACTAATAACCACTGTCAAAACACACGTTCTTATATATATTCCCATCTAAAACTTCTAAACATCAAAAAGTTTTACACGTAACTGGTGGCTACTTCTTTTTGACGTTCTTGATAAATGCCGCCCATGCTTCAATCTGATTGATATGGAAAAGATCTTTATACTTTTCATTCTCATCTTTCAATCCATCACCTTGTAAGACTTGGGCATAGATGCTAGTTCGGTTGATCTGCAATCTGAGTCCTCATGTATTCCCCACTAGATGGCAATGCAAATCAATAATTCTCAGTTTCACACAAGCAGAAAATGATAATTCATTTAAATACCACTTTTATAAAATAATACAAAGTATAATGTGATATCCACGGAGAAACACATGTTCATTTCCATCATGCTCCACCTTGAAGCTAGCTAACTACAAAACAATTCATAAAATACCCTCATGCTCATTTATTTAATATTATTTGTGTTTCTATTACTATATAAATTATATTAAAAATTACTGAGGTTCTCTCTACTTATTTATATATTTCTTTCTCTCTTTCCTTGCTGTAAAACATGTGTGGCCTGTGAATAAATGGTTCTAATTAAGATTCTTACAGAGTGAGAAATGGTGTGTGTGTGTAATAAGTCCAAAAGCACAACTAATTCCTGCAAAGCTTTCAGAAAGGTGCAAGTCAGGACATGTCTTTAGTCAGGTGAAACCAGTTGTCCAAAGTAAGATAACACAATGGAGATGAATACAATAGGAATTATTTAATTTTTCTCTCTACTACAAGCTATCACGAGGCCTTCATTGAAAAACCACAACTACCATCTGTGTATAATCCTGAGGAATATTTCAATACAGATCTATTTATCCTTTAGACAATTTAAATTGTTAAATAATTTCGAAGCATCCGTGGCTCATTAATAATGGTAAATACCATATTCAATGAAATTCTCTTTTCTTTGTCCAAATTAATATTTTCAATTGATTTATTCCCAGTTGAAACTTGTTTAGCAAGACATTAGAGGCTCCACATTGAATAAATTGAACCACAACAGAGAATGTGATCTGGATCTAGCGTGGGGCCGGGAAAGCATGTCAAGGATGTGGGATTTGAGCTTATGTTTATTATAGTTACTTGTTAACAAATTGTTTAAGGAATGTGCTTGTGTTATTTTTTATGAATGTATGTGCATTTACAACAGTGAAACACAAGGACTGTATTTCTTACACTTGAAAATATCAGTAAACTTCTAAATTTAAATATATTTATTGGTGACAATCTTCTTATACCTCAAAATTGCAGTGGGGTTGAAGGCAGAGGTCAGTATACTTATTTCATACTTGAAGCCAATACCGGGGGAGACTAGGAACTGTTTTAATGTGTCGGCCTGATCTGCTATGTATCATTGGAGACCTGCTCTTTTAACAAACAACCTCTCTCGGTCATTACAATCGGAGAATGTGAAACAGACACGTTTTATAACCCCTCGGCAGTCTGCTTCAATTACTCTCGCAACGGTGACGAGGAGTGAAATAATGTTTTACGCAGAGAAGGTTGTTGGCATAACTTTTCCATGATGAGGGCAGATGCTGGGGTTAGAGGTTGACTAGGGCTTGTAAAACAAAACTATAATCATTCTCCTCATTGTTTCCTCATTGTTTGTTCCAGTTCTGGAATAATTACAGATTTCGGGTTTTAGGCCTCTTGTTTTCAGCAAGTTTTTCCACTATAGCTGTTCTGACATTTTTCTAAAGGATTTTTATACTCAAACAGCATTGAGTATGAAGAAAGTTATAGAAAGAGCCTAGGGAGGAGAAGTCTGACTATGAATCTCTCTCTCCTCTCTTTCGTTAACAGTGTGTTTCCCTGTTTAATGAGGGGAGGCAGAACTTTCCTTTGTGTTGCACCATCCGTCCCCATCGTTTCACTAGCTACTGCCCCACAGTCACAGAAATCACTGGTTGTTACCAGACAGATTGTTCATGAATTTTGAATTGATCCTTTTGGCTTTTATAAATTAGAAATGGTCTTTGCCACCACAGTCATGCGAGCGAGCTGGCGCCTTGGCGGGTTATAGCTTGGAGGAATTGCTATGCAAAATGGCATTAGGAACACAGCCATGTTAGGGCCAGATGAGGATAAACATGTGCTGTGTTTGATCAAACTGAAAATATATTTTGACCCATAGACAAAATGTGATGTCAATTAGATCCCACTGAAGCATCATTTGCAATTTTAAAACTGATTTTTGTGATGGCACATAAACTAACAGGTCTGGTTAAGTTATAAAACATAATAATAATAATAATATGCCATTTAAGCAGAGCGCTTTTATCCAGCGACTTACAGTCATCGTGCATAATTTTTTTGTGTATGGGTGGTCCAGGATCAACCCACTGCTGGCGTTACAAAGCGCCAGTATCTACCAATTGGCTTCCTGAAGGATACATCTCAGAGTTGAGTGCTGATCTAGGATGAGGTATCCTTTGTCCATCTAATCCTATTCATTGTGATCTGAAAGGCAACACTGATCCCAGATCAGCAGTCCTACTCAAGCCAGCTTTATGAATATGGCCTACAAAGTTACTGTATGAAAATCAATGTATGCAGAGGTGGAGCCATACTGTCTGATTGTTACTGGCACCATTTGATCCCATATCAGCCAAAATTTTCCCCGCCCTCATCAGGGCAATACACAAGTCTGCAATTATTCCGAGATGATTTGTTTTATCTTAATACATCTGCCTAAGGCCTGTGTGTTAGGAAGGGGTTGAAATTCACCCTCACTTGAGCTGTACTGTTTCTGCTCTAAACAATATCTAACAGATTTGAATAAGATCGTTTTTTAGTCTGACCTACAAAGTGTTCTAGATTAGAATGATATGCATTCAGAACATTGTATACATATAGTATGTATTGGCCTATATGAAAACAAAACAAAGTTATATCATTATCAGAAACAGACATTCATATTTCCAATCATGAAAATGCGTCATAATTCACCCTGTTTTCTATCAATTTTCTGGATCCGGTCCCTGTAGACTGATGCCTGATCTGTTTTTCTGAGATCACTTGCATGAAGAATCAGATCACTTATACACCTCCTGAAATAGCCAAAAATATTGACTAATCTGATTGGCTGAAAAGTAGGCATAGGGCGGCGACAATCTGATTGGCTGGAAAGTAGGCCTCTAACATGATGAACCAATAATATCTCCCAGACCATCTCATTATCCAATCATCACTCCAGTTTGATAAGGTTTACACTGGTTCCAGGTTACTCTGTATGGCAGAACTCCACAGGGTATTAGAAATGTGTTATTGATATTATTATTTGATTGAGGGGGGATTCTTGAGTTGAAATGCAGAGCTAAGTCGATGTCTGATCTAACTCTTATGGCATGAGGTAGGGTTGACCCTGAAGTGTGATGTGCTTGTTTGACTCCAACACCGTTTCCATTACTCAATACTAAGCCTGGGTTCAAATAGTCGCCCAAATCTTTCAAATACTTTAGCTAGGCTTGATTGAGCTGGCCTGGCACAACAAAATTAAATGAATAGTCCCAAAGTGCCAACCCCTTCTGCTTTTTAGGCTTATTCATGCGCTAAAAAGTATTTGAAATGATTTCCAAATACTATTTGAATCAGTATGTCATACATCTGTGTGTGCTCAGAACAAAGTAGCAAACCTTACAAAGGGCACAGGCTATTGTTAAAGTCTATGGTGGTATGTTTCAAGAATAGCTATTCCTTATTTGCATTTGTCTTAGCCATTGATGTTTTACTTAGAACTCAGTTGGTGATTGAGTTGTCCGATGTTGTGAATTCTAGCTATATATAGTATTTCAACACAATTGTATCATGCTGCTCTAATTCCTTACTCTCGTTACATATATGTAGCGAATACAATTGCTAGTGGAATGAATACTGGTGCAACCCATTGCAAACTATTTAATGAAGGTGTATTTTATATAAATTTATCCTAGTTTCAAAGAGTGTTCATCTTTCTCAACATGACAATTTTTCTCAACTCCCTTTCAAAACTCATAGACTGTTTCTCATTATCAGCCCATCCTTAGTTATGTAGTCCATCTAGTCCTCACTGTTATTGTGTTGTAACATCTATTCTCAGTGGCAGCTGAGAGCATGGGTTTAAACTCTTTCTTCAGCAGCAACCTGCACTGTGCAATAACCTCTGATATTCTCCTTGCACAGACACACACACACACCCAACCATAATGCCTTGTCATTCGTGAACAGTGATTGGCCTTCAACATTAGGACTTGGCTTTCTGTACTTTATATGTTCTATATAGAGAGCCTTTTTCAACCCTTTAGCATTCTCTGTTTTCTGCTGGCAACACACGTTTCCCACCAAATTCCGTGACCCTAAAACCATCCTCTCTCTCTTGCTCTCTCCCTTTCTTTCTTGTTTTTTTTCCTCTCTCTCTCTCTCTCTCTCTCTCTCTCTCTCTCTCTCTCTCTCTCTCTCTCTCTCTCTCTCTCTCTCTCTCTCTCTCTCTCTCTCTCTCTCTCTCTCTCTCTCTCTCTCTCTCTCTCTCTCTCTCTCTCTCTCTCTCTCTCTCTCTCTCTCTCTCTCTCTCCCTCCCTCCCTCCCTCCCACCCTCTTTCCTTCCTGCCTCCCTCCCTCCCAAAAGGCAGGACTGTGTCTCATGTTATTTTTTGGTCATCCATTTCATAAAAGCCAGACATTTTTGTATTCTTCAACCACAGTTGTGAGAGAATTCTGTGTTTTCAAGCTTACTGGAAAGGGGGCAAAAAATATGACATGTTGTTTAACAATGAATATGGCTTCGTAAGGATTATGACTTAGTTACCTGTTATCACCAACACACTGAAACAAATAACAAATTAGCTCTCCAACACATCCATAGACTCATTACTATTGTTTGGGGCTGAAATTATTTAGCTCCGCTTCTTGGTCTGAAGTCAATATAAATATAAAAAATACTTTGTTTCCTTTTCTGTCTCCCTCTCCTCCAACCCTAGCCACTCAGCCCCTACCCAGATGGTCATGCGGCGTCACAATCTTTGCTCCCTCGCTCTCCCACTACTTTTTCTATTAATTTTTGTTTACAAATCGCATGCACCCAGCCGCCACTGGATCACTAGATGGACATGACATCCCAGCCGGC
This sequence comes from Coregonus clupeaformis, assembly GCF_020615455.1. Taxonomy (NCBI): domain Eukaryota; kingdom Metazoa; phylum Chordata; class Actinopteri; order Salmoniformes; family Salmonidae; genus Coregonus; species Coregonus clupeaformis. The sequence goes on along the minus strand of NW_025534089.1, from coordinate 118,140 downwards.
AAACCCTCCCTACGCTGGAGCCAGTGTGCCCTTCATGGATCTCCCGGTCGCGGCCCGAGGATCGGCGGATCTTGCGCATACATGGAAGGTCTACTCTGTCCTCTTACTGTATATCCTATCATCTTTCTGCTAAATCCTTCTCCTTCCTGTCTCCTGATTCTGCCTCTTTTACCCTATTCTCCTCTCTTTTCTGCGTCCTATGACTGTATCCTTTCCTCCCGGCCGGCCCAGCCATCTCCTCCTACTCCGTGGAGGAAAACTAAACTTTCGGAGGACTTATCATCCTTTCACTCCCTCCTCTCTACCTTCTCTTCTTCTGTATCCACTGCTAAAGCCACCTCCTCCATCAGCCTTACTTCTGCTTCTAACCCTAGAAACTATTTTCTACCTTCTCCTCCGTAATCCTCCACCCCTCCCTCCTTCCTCTCTGTGGGTTGATATCCACTCCTCATTCACTCAGCCTATGGAGTCTACTAGTCCCACTCACACAGAACTACCCTACACCTTGACTTCTTTCTCCCCTCCATCTCCAGATAAAATTGTGCGACTAGTGAAGTCCGGCCGCCCAACAACCTGCCCGCTCCACCTCATCCCTTACATTTTACATTTTAGTCATTTAGCAGACGCTCTTATCCAGAGTGAGTGCATACATTTTTTCTTTTTTTTTCATACTGGAATCAACCCACAACCACACCGTTGCAAACTTCATACTCCTAACTAGAGCTACATCCCCACGTTTCCCTCCCCTACCCTAACTTGAGCCAATTGTGCGCCGCCCCATAGTCTCGGTCGCGGCAAGCTACCATTAAACTGATTCAACCAGATCTCGTTACTGTGCCATGCGATGCAGTATTTACCCTACGCCACTTGGGAGACACCCTTCTCCCACCATCTCTATGAGACCTTCTCCCAACCATCTCCTGATACTTCTCCCAACCATCTCTGGAAACCCAACCATCTCTATATTCATCACTCATCACCTCTTCTCTGACTTCAGAATGTGGCCGGAGGTTGCTCCCCTCCCCCTAACCATCAGGCTTCAACGACAGTCCACTCAGCAGAACTGCTTTTCTGTGTGTCTTGGGGCTCTCCACACTGCCAAGCTGACTCTCTCTCCTCTGTTCTCATCCTCCTAGATCTATCAGCTGCCTTCGACATCGTAACCGTCCAGATCCTCCTCTCCACCCTCTCTCATGGCTGGGCGTCTCAGGCTCTGCACACTCTTGTATCCTACCTGGCAGACCCCTCCCCCAGGTGATGTGGAGAGGATCTCAGTGTCTGCACTCACATACTCTCACTACTGGTGTCCCCCAAGAGGCTCGGTTCTAGGCCTCTCATCTTCTCACTATACACCAAGTTGCTCTGCTCTGTCATATTCTCACATGGTCTCTCCTATCATTGCTATGCTCATACCTCTTCCCCCTCTCCCTCAAAGGCACATCTCAATAAGGTGGTCCAGGTTTCCTCTTTGTTCTCTATTTCTCCTCTATTGTTCCTCAAGGGGGGCTGATGACATCCCATCTCACATCAACCAACTCCTTGAATCCTACTCATGAAGTTTGCAGTTTTGTCTAAAAAACACTTTTTTTCTCAATGTATTTTTACCCTTAAGTGTGTATGTACTTTACTGTATTTATACTTGGGATATAGCATAACATAAAAATTCAGAAATGTTGAACATCTTTAAGTTAGCAAGACAAGTTATGTTTAAACAGCGCTCTATTTGGGAGCTCTGACGTGATCACAGTCACTCATATAGACTGGATTGATTACATTCCCTCTCTCAAGCAGTTCAGTTCACATCCTCTCAGTTGACATGGTAACCCTGAGGGTAGTGTTGCGAAGCAACAAGCAAGCAGGTCTTGGTCTCTTCAAATCACTCCCAGACCAGCTTGTGTTTCCTTCCCACAACACTAAAAAAAGTAGAGGCCCCTTATCCTCTCAGAAAGACATGTATTTCTATGGCGTGTCATATAAAGTTCATAACTCCTTAGTAAAGCAATGCGAGAGGTCATCGCTTACAAATTCCAAAGTAATTATATGTAATGCATATCAATTAAAATTATAACTCATAGTAATGAATGTTTAATGTTCTTATGTTATGCATATCAATATAACGTTCATCACTCCTTAGTAATGCAAGGCAATCGGTATTATACACTTATAAAATATTACTATTAGGATAAGCAGCAACATTTCATTATGAAACATGAACAATAATACAATTTCCTATAGAGGAGTTATGAAGCCTCTGGATAACATTATAGTGGTAAAATACTATTTGGTGATATGAGTGGTTAAACTGAAAAACTATCTTTGACATTGTCTGATATTTACATTTTAGTCATTAGCAAACTCTTATCCAAAGCGACTTACAGTTAGTGAGTGCATAACATTTTTTTCATACTGGCCCCCTGTGGGAATCGAACCCACAACCCTGGCGTTGCAAGCGCCATGCTCTACCAATTGAGCTACAGGAGGCCTGTAGATAGTGCCACAAACACTCAAATGGAAAAAGTGCAAAAAATCACACACACCCACACACACACACACAGGACATTAATTGTATTCATAATACATGTATTCACATATCAGATGTATAAAGCAGTATAGTCCCCTAGGTAGCTGATATGATTTAAACACCAACTAAAGTATATTTATCATCATAAAAACCAATAACTAATAATAAAAATCCTCCTCAGGCAAAATACAAAAATTAACTACATTCTGTATATATGATAAAAACATAGCAAAATATAACACTATATAAAAACTTATATATCCAGCATGTTTCACAAGCACAGCTGTAGATACCTAACATTTCGGTGTCTTGTAAAAATTCACAGTGAAGTAGGGAGAGCGTTTTTCTCCCTTTAATTTTTTTGGATGAGAACATAAGACCTTTTCAACTAGCCTTGAACTAACATAATCATAACTTTCTACTTCAGGTCCTGTGGTGTTTGTTGCATCTGGACATGTTCTTAAAACTAGCTTGTGACTTCAGTAGGGGTCAGAAAACCATTAGTCTTTGGATAACAAGCCAAGAGACTGGAGTGAGTCCCAAATGGCACCCTATTCCCTCTATAGTGCACTACTTTTGACCAGGGCCCATAGAACTATGTAGGGAATGAGGCCATTTGAGATACAGGCTAGTGGATACTCTACACTGATAACTCTACACTTTATTCCAATGACGTTGTGCACAGTCTGTATACTATATGCTATACGGGGAATTCAAATACCACACACCTTTTCGTTTAAATCTGTTTTTCCTTTCTTCTTTCAACCACATGAAACCTAACCACAGTGAATTAACACTTTCTGTACATTTTGTAAAACAAATATAAAACTGTACTGAACACTTTTACATGGCAAAATCACATTTTCATCCATATTAAAACAAATTCACCATACAGGACATTAGCTTACTCTATGAAAGAGGAACTACTGTGTATACAACACACCGCGTATGATGGAAGAAGCTATGGCGACACTATATAAAAGGACAGTCAACTCCCGTTCTCCACCATCACTGAGCAGCAGTTCATTAGACTCATGAGACCATTCTCTCCTTCTCCTCTCGTCCCCTCTGACAGGAGTCTGCCCTTCCTTACCGGGGGTTCCCACGCTGCTTCCTGGTTCGTCCCAGCAGTGCCCCGGCCGTTATGTGAACAACATTGCTACTCGCTCCGCTACTGATTGGCCGGTCATTTATAGCCTAGGTTCAGCTGCATCCTGTTGCTTCCTCCTCCTCCCCTGTCCCTCCCCTCCCCCCATCCCTCTTCCTCCTCTCTCCGGTACTGTAAACCAACGCCATCCCTCCTCGTCTCCCCCTGGGAAAGGGAATGGGAAGTCTCACTGTGTATAGTCCAGAGAGACACTGGAGAGAAATACTGCAGTGTACATCATGCCCATTGTATGTTTGTGTCTATATAACTCCGCTCCAGCACAACAGCAGTGTTCTGTATAAACGTGTGGTGGTGTTTGACGTGTGACTCTCTCTGTTTGTCACGCTGCCTTTTGTTTACATGTTCTTATAGAGTTGAGAGTCCATTGGGTTTAGTGCAGACTGGCTGTAGTTGTAGTGAGACCTCCTGGGATCCCAGGCGTCACCTCGGTGGTGGTCAGTCGCTGTCCTTGCGGAGGCTGCGGTCCGTGTGGAGGTTGGCGGAGCTCGGGGCTCTTGCACTGGATACTGGTCCCGTTCACGTTTTTCCGATGCTGGTACTGTGGCATCCGGGCGCACAACACAGGCAGGACTGGAAGGAGACAAAAGGACTCGATTAAACACTATTTATACTGCTGTGGTCATGCTGTGTTATACCTTTATACTATTATTACAATAGACAAGGTCAAGTAGGCACTTTTCTACAACACAGTAATGAGGATTGTGAGGTCAAGTAGGCACTTTTCTACAGCTTACAGTAATGTGGGCTTGTGTATGGGCTTGTGTAATGAGGTCTCTTAATGCTTCTTTAAACAATATACTACATAAAACTACATCTGCTCACAGCGTGAATAAACACTTTTTATCCCCTGCAAACTCTTAGCCCCACTTCTGCAGAGAGAGGAAGAGCCCACGTTCAGGGTCTGGGAATTGCTGTTATGAGTCTCTCTCTCTCTCTCTCGCTCTCGCTCTCGCTCTCGCTCTCGCTCTCGCTCTCTCGCTCAGCTCTCTCTCTCTCTCTCTCTCTCTCTCTCTCTCTCTCTCTCTCTCTCTCTCTCTCTCTCTCTCTCTCTCTCTCTCTCTCTCTCTCTCTCTCTCTCTCTCTCTCTCTCTCTCTCTCTCTCTCTCTCTCTCTCTCTCTCTCTCTCTCTCTCTCTCTCTGAGGACAGCTAGAGCTAGGGCAGGAGTTTATCTTCAGCTCAATTCTCTATGATATATACACAGTTATGTACCTCCTTTGATAAATTAGTTCATAAATCACTGCTTTAGCAACACCTGCTAAATAATGTGTTCACCCAGCACGCCACAACCACAGCCCCTCAGTCGTGGGGAGAGGGAGAAGGTTCTATTTTTGTTTGTATGGGAGACTAGAACAAAGAGGTTTGGGGGGGGCCGGAAGTAGTGCTGATGCTGATAATATGGGGGGAAAGGGGAAAGAAAGGGAGAGTGATGATAGATATACGCGAGGGTTGGGTGTGTGTGGGTATGTTTAGGGAGTCTACTGTACCTTGAAGCAGTTTTTGAACTTCTTACTGACGAAGTAGAGGATGATGGGGTTTATACAGGAGTTGACTGTGGAGGTTGATGCTCAGTAATCCAGACCAACAGGAAGCTAAAGAAACAGCAACACCCATGTTGTTTTGGCAGAACTTCCATTTGAGTTTAATCTCCTTGCAATCGTTAAATTGCAGCAAATAAAACAAGTGTCCGTCTGTGTTTAGTCTGTTGTGGTTCTAGATCCAGTCAAGTGTTTCCCCACATCTTTCCACCTTCGCATTTCCCAACACACCGTACTGAATCAGTCATTTCTAATAATAAGATGACAACAGCAAATAAACATGGCTATACTCACTTGAGCAGTTCACAGCGTCCGATGTCTCTCTGGTTGTAGACCATCTTCTTGAGGATCCTGCTGAGGAGGTGGGGCCCCAGCACAAGCGAAGATCAGACCAGGCAAACACCGCTTTGGCCACTTCCGTCTCTGGGGAAAACAATAAACAACAGATTAGGAAAAGGTTACATAGCGCGAATACAAATTGTGAAACAAGATACTGAGGTGAAATGCATAAAAAAAAAGCAGCTATGAGTTAGTCTGAGGACATTTGGCGTCTCTGGGGATGTAAACAACAGATACAATGTTAGGTAGGAGGGAAGACGCTAAGGTTGTCAGGGAGACTAGGTTGTTAGGGGAAGAGGGAAAAGGACAAACTTTCAAAGAGACACTAAACATGAGTGGATTCTGCAGTAGTGTACTGTTACAATAGAGTTGCCTTTGCCTATCCATGGCTCAACCAGTAGCTCTGGCTTGGGGCCTCCAAAAGCGCTAGAGGCGGATCTGGTTACAGTGCAGAACAACTGAAGAGGAGAAGAGAGATCTGAAATACTAAGTAGTAGTACTATGAATGTAGAGGCAGTCAGGGTGGGTTATCTGACATCGCCCTAAGGGAGAGACAGGCTTCTCCCTAAACAGACACTAAACACAAGGAAGACTGGCTGAGTACTGTACAGTACATAACAGTACAATGTGTGTGTGTACCTGTTTGAGGTGTTCACTGGGCGATCACGGGAGGCTGCCGTTCCTGTGGTTGAGCATCTCACAGGTCATCAGAGCCATGTAAGAACACGGCCGTACCCTTGAAGGCATGAATAAACCCAAACGCACCAGTCCTTGATGTCCTTATAGTACTGCAGGAAACCACAACAGGAAACACATGTTGAGTACACAGGTTCTATGCAGGAAACCACAACACTTAACATGCCAATTCTCCAGAAGACTGTCCAGAAGGCAAGCGTGGGAGAAACTGGTTGTATTCATGTGGTTTCCTGGTTGTAATGTGTTTTGAAGCAGTTTCACCTGCTAGGTTTGGTATAAAAGTAAGTTGAGATTCTCAATATGTCTATGTGATGGCAGTACATATTCCATTGATTAAATCCCACATATAGGAGTGGGGATATTATCGTACAAGTTTTAAGGAGGAGCAGATGCCATTTGAGGAATTTTTTGGCCAAATGTTCCTCTATAACCTCTATACGACATTACTCAATTCCTCACTCTAGTAGGATGAGATACTATAGGTCATCGTGTTCTGTTGAATCTGGATTTAAATTAAATGACCTAAACCTCAGCATGGTTTAGCCGCGATATGGGATTTATTCTTTTGTGTTGCATGATGTGGACTAGTTTTTATGGCTCAGCTATAAGGAACCATACATCAGTTGAGCTGTAATTGCTGTTGCGGTCTGCAATCAATTATTTTCGCCAGGCTTGTGAACAAAGAAAGTGATCTCCTCAGAGATTTTCTCTCCGAGGAAAACTATAAAACCTCATCCAGACCTGGGTTCAAACACTATTTGAAATATTTGAAATATTTTGTGTTTGCTCTAGCCTATCTGGTGCCAATAGGGGGTTCTGATTTTTGGGATCATTCTATTGGTCCATTAAGCCAACCAGCTCAATCAAGCAGCTAAGTATTCAAGAATGATTTCAAATCATGTTAAAACCCAGTCACAGCCTCTAAACGCTTCCCTTTCACCATTATTTCTGGGTCTTTGGGTGGTTCCGCCAAGAATGTCAGAGGAAATGAATGTCATATATAAATTCACCGTGTATTTATCACAATTGCCTTGATGCCAAGTATTTGGACAGATGGAATTGTTTCTGATAGGTCAGTGCAAGAGATACGCCACTACATGCAATCCTGGTTCATTCAGTTATACACCGTGCTGTACTGTAAACCCCTATTTGAATCAGTTTTGTCTTTAAATCATAATGAATGAGGGATCTAAATCAATACTCCTACTCTGAAAGTTGCTTTTGTAGACCAAATTTGTTTCTATAAAGATAATAGAAGTTATTCAAAGTGCACGAGTGTCAACAACAAATGGGTGGTACCATCATGAAGTCAGACTTGGGTTTGAGCATGCATTCGTATGGTCTGCCGTTCTGTAGTCGAATTTAACCATGTCGAAGCGATGGCCTCTGGCCCAGGACCAGGGACAGCACCCAGATGGATCTACGATCTCGCAGCCGTCCGTGTAGGGATGCCTACTCCCTGGACCCTGCTCCACGATGCCACTCGGTACCTGGGGCATAGGGACACACGAAGGAAAGGCTTAAACATGGTGGGGTAGGGAAGGGGTTAGAGCAGAGCCAGGGCTGTGGGCAGCACAGCAGCAACTGATGAGTTGGGCAGGACAGTAAACAGCCAGCGGCTAAACTGATTGTAATGAAGTCATTTCAACCAGCTTTTAATGGTTGTAATAAGTCATTTCCACCAGATTTGCCCGCTGAGGTATATCCAGTGGAAGTTGAATTTAAAACTGACAGTGAAAAGTAACCTATTTTAACACTTCCATACTTGAATAATAACTTCAAACGATTTAACCCCTGCATGGGAACATGATTGTGGGAACCATAGAGATATGATGAAAACTACTGACTCCTTGTTAATCTTATTACATAACATTTTTTGTAAACTCAGTTGTACATTGTAGCATGTGTTCTATTAACTGGCGGCATGGCAGTAGACCAACACACACTGTACTGCATCGTGAGAAAAATTATCGATTTAAGATTTAATGAACAACAGACATAATCAATTGTTTATCCTCAAATTTAATATTAATTATTTTGTGAAACCCAAACAAGTGTTGGCAGGAGCTATGGTCTGCTTGTTTACTGTGCTCCAAATCGGGTTTGCTTGTTGTTTCATTAATAAGACTTTCGCTTGTCTAAATGTTTTAGTAAACGCAGTTGCATCAAGATTTTATGGCCTAACAATGGCCTTTTTCATGGCTTGCATTTGAATACCCTTGTCCAAACAACATAGTGCCATTTATATTTTACCAAGCTTGTAATGTATCACCTTCTCTCTCTCTCTCTCTCTCTCTCTCTCTCTCTCTCTCTCTCTCTCTCTCTCTCTCTCTCTCTCTCTCTCTCTCTCTCTCTCTCTCTCTCTCTCTCTCTCTCTCTCTCTCTCTCTCTCTCTCTCTCTCTCTCTCTCTCTCTCTCAAACAGAGAGGACAACTTGATTGCAAACCAGGCAATATGCTGCACATTTCGGAAACAAATGAACCATCTGCTGTTGAAACGCAACTCTATCACTATCGTCTCTCTCTCTCTCTCTGTATGATGGGAGTCATTCAGCATAGCTGGTATGGCAAACTCTGACCCATCCCTTTACACCCAAACAACCTCCTTGCTCTTATGCCTGCTGGCTCACACAGACCAATGTGCTTGGACGTCAGCCACTCCCTTTCACTTTGCTGCTAAACTAACTACGATGTTAGTGTTGCAAAACTGAAGGGAGTAGACAGGAATACACGTCTAGTGGTGTAGCAACAACACAAACAATCAATTAAAATATGTGAAATAAAAAATTATTAGATTTGAGAATAAAAGTACTTCACTCCTTGATGCAAAGCTTCCTTCCTCAGGAAAGCAGCTAAGACCACAAAGCGTCTGAGTAGGAGTGCTGATCTAACATCAGATTTGGCTTATGGATCTTGATGAATAAGATTGTATGGACTGATCCTAGATCAGCAGTCCTACTCTGAGAGGCTTTGTGGATCTGCCCCAGGTGGCCTATCCTTAACGGTAATTATGTTGTAATGGGAGAGCTCAGTGCTAACTACCTTACAAACATCGGAACAAACTGCCTTTACCGTTACTACCTCCACTAAATTTAAAAAAACAACTCCCAACCTGTGGTTTCCTTTAAATCAAATTAGGAAAGTCATTCATCTTTGCTGGCCAATTTGTCTCAGCCACTCCCATACATAGCTCATTCTATCTCATAAAGACTTGACTGTTCAACAAACACATTTGGTTTGAATTCAAACAATGGTAATGTATGATTTGTGATTTATCATGGTGTTGGGAGTTAATGGCAAAAGGTTACGGTCTGAGGGTACTTTTTTGAATAGATTGAAAAGTTTAGATAGGAGTATTTTTCTTTGATACATACATATTGTAAAGATACTACATTTCTGGAAAAAAATTATTATTAACTGATTTTCATTTACCTAAAAAACATTAAACATCTAACCTACATATAAAATTCACAAACTAAACCCCAGAACAGGGCAGATTCAACTGTGCAAACATTCAATAAGTCAGAACCAATTAAAACACATGTTTTTACAAGATCAAAAACCCTATTCCAGGAAGCAGAATATGTCTCTATGGAATAAAATGCATAAAGACTTCACTTATAGTGTCTTAGTGCTAGAGTCACTTCCCTTCTAGCTCAAATATAACCCTGGTAACTGTATGCCTATCAGACAATGCATATGATTGTTGGCAGAATAATGTTATATGCCAGAACCCTTACCCCTTACTCCTAACACTCTTGTAGATCTAGAAATAGTGGATAGGTGTTGACAATAGGCTATCATGAAGCAGACTGAAAAACTCTTATATTGCTTGTTTCTTCTATAAACATTAATATGCTTATATTCATATTTCTTTATGCTTTTGCTTTGAGGAGTCATTTCAGATCTGTACCATTGGTTGATTTGGAATTCAGCAGTGGTACATGAACTACCTGTCAGCGCTTAGAGGCACAGGTTGAGACAGTGAGTACTTACAGAGGCCTTCTGGGCCAACAGCTCACACAGACACAGCCACTGTCATCGAGGGGCAACCGGGTGGCGAGGGCTGGAGAGAGAGAGAGAGAGAGAGAGAGGGAAAGAAGAAGAAGAAGAAAGAAAGAAGAAGAAGAAGAGAGAGAGAGAAAGAAGAGAGAAGAAGAGAGAAGAGAAAGAAGAAGAAGAAGAAGAAGAAGAGAGAAGAGAAGAAAGAAGAAGAAGAAGAAGAAGAGAAGAAGAAAGAAGAAGAAAAGAAGAGAAGAAAGAAGAGAGAAAGGAAAAGAAGAGAGAAAGGAAAAGAAAGAAGAAGAAAGAAAGAAGAGAAAAGAAGAAGAAGAGAAGAAGAAAGAAGAAGAAGAAGAGAGAAGAAGAAGAAGAGAAAGAAGAAGAGAGAAGAGAAAGCGTCTCATAAGGCCGTATGTAGCTTTAACTCACAACAGGCTTTGCATCGTCGAAATAACCACCTCAGATGGCATTTAGTCGATTGGCACTTCCCTGTATTACAAACCCTTTTATATGATATCAAGAAATCCCCTAATGGTCATTATTTGCATGTATGGTAACTGAGAAGACAGAAAAAGCATGTAAAAATAAAGTAAATTGTGAAAAGAACAATACCTGCTGTGATAATAATAATGACTGGCCCTTATATCTCTTTCTTTACTAACTAGTAAAAGGATAAGTTATAGGGGGGGTTGGGGTTAGAAAACACATGTTTATCTCCTCTCAGCTCAATTCCCATGGTCCTTAGGGCCGGACCATCTTTAACCTCTGTACTGTAGGCCCTTCACAACAGGCAGGTCAGTCACAGTCACATCCAGAGGGATTTCATGGTGCGTCGACTTCACATTCTAAGATCTGAGTACAGTCCAACAGCAGGCCCATATGGGCCTCATCATCTTGATACAGTACATCATTAGTCAGTCCTACAAAAATTTTAAGCCAAACCTGGAAACATCTTTAAAAGTGACATCCTTTCTTTAATTGACTTCCAGGCATCTTTAACACCACTTCCCACTTAAACTCGTACAAGAAGAGCTCCCTTAACAAAACAACTCACGCTCTGTAGAACGGTCTGCTAAAATACCTTTGTCATTATGAATAGTCTTGGCAGCTGTCGTTGAACAGGAATCAACATGGGCGAACAAAAAGAGAGAGAAGAGGGGATTAACTTGGAGAGTTGTTGACCGGCAAAGCACTTCACGGGTGCATCCTTGACCCCCTATTGTTCACTTGGGCGCTCTGGCAGTTCCATCAATCAAAATTCTGGGAACACTGGAGTTGAAGGAAAAGGGGTTACGTCACCGTGGGTGTGTGTGTAGCCTGTGTCTGTGTGTCTGTGTGTGTGTGTGTATGTAGCAGTTGATTAAATTTAGGCGTCAAACAAACCCCCATAGGAAGTGAGCTGGGCCTCCCTAAAGCACACATGGCCACCTTTAGTATAAGCCACACATATTCACAGGGCGTTTGGCCTAAACGAGGTTTATATACTGATTTACTACTTGTACTCCACCATACAGAGGGACATTGTGATTTATCCTGCATGTGTGTAACTGAAACGCCCAATACAGGGAAATACTTCCCCCCTTTGTACATGTACAGAATCATCTTCCATCTAGCACTTCCATATGTGCTGACACAGTGTGATGAAACTATATACCAGTAATACTAAACAGGTGGCTTCACCATTTCTCTCGTAGACTAAGCATTCCCAATGTACTGTACTACATCTATTAAGAATCTTTACCTGTTCAACCAATGTCTGAGACCCAATGAAAAATATGCTCATTACTCTCAAGCAATATTACCACAGCAGGTAAGATAACATCGTAAATCATCTGTGAGATATATCTAGCTAATGTTAAAAGTAACCCACATGGGGGTTAAATGGACTACAATCTAATGGGCTAAAATAACTCACACCGGACACGTGATTCATCATTTGACCAACCCATACTCTATTGGTGTAGCGAAAGTTTGAATAGTGATTGTAGATACGAGGGCTGGACAGGAGTGGTCCTGTGACAAACAGCGGGTCAGAGCAGGGCCACTGATATGTGTGACCGCAGTCTGATTGGTCTGATTTCATTGTTTGTTTATGCCTCCTCTCCTGCTTCATCATCACAAAGAGCCACTACAATGAGATGAAATGACTATACTGACTGAAATTCGAAGCAACATGATCTTTGGGAGCCTTCTAATACATTCTTTTTCTTTTTCTTTCCCTTTCTCCTTTCATTTCCTCCACTACTCTTGTTTTTGTCTCTGTCTCTCTGTCTCTCTGTCTCTGTCTCTGTCTCTGTCTCTGTCTCTCTGTCTCTCTGTCTCTCTGTCTGTTTCTGTCTCTGTCTCTGTCTGTCTCTCTCGTTCTCTCTCTCTCTCTCTCTCTCTCTCTCTGTTCCTCTCATTCTCTCTCTCGTTCTCTCTCGTTAAAACTCTCTCTCTGATTCTTTCTCTTGTTCTCTCGTTCTCTCTCTCGTTCGCTCTCTCCGTTCTCTCGTTCTCTCTCGCTCTCTCTCTCTCTCTCGTTCTCTAGATTTCTCTCTCTTTCTCTCTCGTTCTCTCTCGTTCTCTCTCGTTTCTCTCTTTCTCTCTCTTTCTCTCTCTTTCTCTCTCTCTCTCTCTCTCGTTCTCTCTCTCGCTCTCTCTCTCTCTCTCTCGTTCTCTCTCTCTCTCTCTCTCTCGTTCTCTTTTTCTCTCTCGTTCTCTCTCGTCCCTCTTTCCCTCTTTCTACTCTCTCTCTCTCTCTCTCTCTCTCTCTCTCTCGTTCTCTCTAGAAGTTAGCTATTTGGATAACAAGGGCAGGGTCAAAGTTGGAGGGACCCAGCAGACCCTTTTACTATTATTTAATGGGATGGTCTCTGCACGCCTTAGGGTGGAATTTGAGTTTTTATAAAATTATAAAATGTGTGGAGATGTTTCAAGAGATATGGTGTGTTGGGGGAGCTGTCTGCCTTAAAGCTGGGGGAAGATGGTCTGGATATACGGGGTTGTAGGGGTGGTGAGGTTTGGGTTATTGTGATGTGTGTTGTTTTTGTATCGTGGGGTTAGAGGAAAGTTGAGTATGTAGTCTACCGGGATAGTGTGGTAATTTGTTTATTTATTTGAGTTGGGGTGAGGTTTTAATTAATAGGATGTACCATTAAAGAAAACAAAAAGTCACAAATAAAAGTATCTCATTCTCTCTCTCTCTCGTTCTCTCTCTCGTTCC